>NC_057810.1:660858607-661028140 GCF_018294505.1 Triticum aestivum
GGCATTTCTTTTAAAGCCCTTTCTGTGATGTCGCCCCAACGTCCGACTATGGCATTTCTTTTAAAGCCCTTTCTGTGATGTCGCCCCAACGTCCGACTGTGGCATTTCTTTTAAAGCCCTTTCTGTGATGTCGCCCCGACGTCCGACTGTGGTATTTCTTTTAAAGCCCTTTATGTGGTGTCGCTACAACGCCCGACTGTGGCATCATTTCCCTAAATTTATTTGTTCACCTTTCGAGGCGTCGCTTCAGACACCCGATCGATATTTATTTATGCTTTGTTGGGGTTTCTGGCGGACTACCGCCGTTTCCCTTTTACTTACCTTGTTATGCAAAAAAAATTTTATGTACATTGATGAATTTATTCGTGACGCATCCATGCATGCATTTGTTATATCTTACGTCCGAACTGTCTTGCGAGTACTTTCAAAGTACTCACTGGCTTGTTGATTTGGCCAGATGCTGACGAAGGCGATCTCATGGATGAAGAGTTTGATAGCGAGTCCGACACTTAGAGGAGTCCCAGTCAGTCTCGTGTGACCCTGGATTTGGTCACTGTTTTATATCCGCTTCCGCTACCAAATAAATTCATCAAGCCTCACCTCGACGCTCGATGAGATGATAGACTTAGAGTCTTGTATTTCTCTCCCCGCTGTGTTTTTCCACCACCGCCCTATCCTCGAGTCAGTAGTATGTCTCCACACCACTGTGTCATGTCCGCCATTATGTATAATTATTGGCGTGCTTGTAATAATTTGGTTGAGCAACCGCAGTTCGACCCTGTAATATATTTTATGCTACTGGCTTATTGTATCAAGAAATTGTCTACCAGTGAGGAGGATTTCTCTCATACTGGACTCAAAAGATTGGTTTCTCAATAAATATTTTATTGGAAAACCGGTCGTGACAAGCTTGGTATCAGAGCCAGGCTGACTGTAGGAAGCCACTAGGTGCAATCGCTAATTAGTTATTAGCATGATAGAGCAAATTTATATTTTTGCAATTGTAGTCATTTTCTGTCAGTCAGCATAAATTTATGATCCGACCCTGCAGAATTTTTGCCTACTTTTGTAGATGGCCGACAACAGCTGCGAGTCTCAGACCTTCGCCAACGTGCCCGATGGGTTCGTCAAGCTTCTTTCTTTCATCGTTCAGGTCGCGATGGGGCCATCCGTGCGCCTAGTCTTCACACTCTGCCAGCACCGAGTCAACGACAGTCTGACCATGCACCAGGCCGCGGTACAGTTCAAGGGAGGGCGTGGTGAGTTACGCCGCTTCCGCTTCGTGGGAAGAGCCATGCCTACGGAGAGGCATGCTATGCAGATGGCAGCCCGCGAGGCGATAGCTCGTCTCAGGGATGTCCTTCCCGTGATGAAGACTCGTCGTTACCGTTATCTTCCGTGCCATGTGCCTTACACCTGTCACTACGCATACTCCTGCCCCAGAGGAGAACGAGACGAGGCTTTTGAGATGCTCATTGAGTATCTCCGGGCCCTGGAGGCAGCCTTCGACAACCTGGTGGACGACTTCGTAGCTACCCGCATGGACTCAGTCCATGGCTGTGCTGCCAACAGGAGGGAGCTCCTACCCATCGCTCCGCCACTGACTTTTGTCTCGTCCTCAGCATCTTATACGCCTACTCGTCGCCTGCCTTCTACCGAAGAATTCAACCAAGTCATTGCACCCACTTCAGCGCGCACTGCACCACCCTTCACGCCCGCTCCTGTACGTGTTGCTCCGCCCCTGGCAACCGCTCCGTCCACTCTGCGCAACACTACACGTATGGAGCCCATTAGCGAGGAGGAAGTCGAGTCCCCAACCTCGCTACGCCTCGCCCTCGGCAGGGCAAAGGAGGTCGTCAACATCTCTGCCTGAGTACGCTTAGCTGCCGTGTATTGTATCGCTTTGTAAGATATGTACATAGGTTGTGAGAAGTAGCCTGTTTGCGCATCATGTAGGATCTGGAGAAGTGCACTAGCCTAAATAACATGTCAGGATTATGTACGCATATCCTGAGTGATGTATTGTATAATTACCGCCCGCGTGTAAGATATGTAATGAGCAGTCCTTCTCCGTGCGCAAGTCGATTTGTTTTTCTTAAGTAAGCTGAGTTATTTATTTCTATTTGCCAGCTTTATGCATTTATGGTTTTGTTTTGCGACTCTTTCCGCTTTTCTTATGAGTTTTACAAAATATATCCCCAGAGTGAAAAATGTCTTGTCCTTGGACACGCTCCATGCCAACTCCACCAGAGGAAAATTATGATACACAACCCAACAACGAGTTCACTCAGGGACAGTCAAGCCAACAGGGCAGTGAATCGGCACTTTCACAAATGTGCCGCCTTTATGAGCAGAGTCAGCAACAACATCGTGAGATGATGAACCAAGTCATCAACATGGGGAATCATCATGGACAGTATCAGCAGCATTCCAAGTTATCTGAGCTACAGAAGACACGTCCTCAAACATTTTCTCACACTGACAAGCCTCTTGAAGCCGAGGACTGGCTTCGAGATATGGAGAGGAAATTAATTATTGCAAAGTGTTCAGATCTCGAGAAAGTACTATATGCTCCACATTATCTCACAGGAGCAGCCGCATCGTGGTGGGAGAATTTTCTGCACATGCATCCCAACGAAAATGACATAACCTGGGATGATTTCAAGGAAGGTTTCCGTGGTGCACATATTCCTAAGAGTATTATGAAAATTAAGAAGAGAGAATTCGATGACCTCAAACAAAGGAACATGACAGTGTCAGATTACAACAGTCAATTTACCCTATTATCCCGCTACGCCAATGAGGAGCGTATGACTGAAATCAAGAAGATGGAGAAATTCCTTGACGGTCTGGCGCCCGCGCTTAAATGCCAACTGGTCGTGCACACTTTTCCTGATTTTAAAACACTGGTGGACAAGGCCATTACTCTGGAAAATGAGAGACGCAGTCTGGAAGATATCCGCAAGCGAAAAAGGGACCAGACTAATCACGCTCGCAATCACCGAAGCAAGACAGATTTTCAAAAGGGTGGGACACACAAATTCTCATCCAATGTCTCACGCCCAATCAAGAATTTTCATGCAAGGGACAAGGAATTCACCTATCGCCCCGGCGTTACTTGTTACGCTTGTGGAGAAGAAGGGCACTATGCCAAACAGTGCCCCAAGCCAAGGAGTTCAACCCCAAAGCCGAACAACGGCGGCAATAATTCAGCGCCCAAGCGAAACAATTTCAATCCCAACAATAACCACAGGAAGGGTCACCTGAACCATGTAACCAAAGAGGAGGCACAAAATGCTCCGGATATCGTATTCGGTATGTTTCCTGTCAACACAATACCTGCAATGGTTTTGTTTGATTCTGGAGCCTCTCACTCTTTCATTTCGAAAAGTTTTGCTTTGCAAAATAATTTTTCGATACTTCCTTTGGAGAAATCCATAACCATCAAGTCCCCTGGGATTCAGCAAGTTACTCAGAATTACTGTCAGAATGTGGTCATTGAGCTCGAAGGATTGGAGTTTCACGCAAATCTTATTGTATTGGAAAATAAAGGATTGGATGTCATCCTAGGGATGGATTGGCTAACCACCAATAAAGGTTTTATCGACTGTTTCAACAGGACCGTGATTCTCACACACCACCAAGGGAAGACAATAAGAGTATCAGCCAAGGAAGGAAGAATACCCCGGCAACCGAGATTAAATAAGGTGGACGTTTCTGAGCTAAACAAGGTTCCAGTAGTGTGTGAATTTCCAGATGTATTCCCTGAAGAGCTGCCAGGCATGCCACCAGACCGAGAAATAGAATTCCGCATTGAGCTAGCACCAGGAACCACCCCCATATACAAGAAACCATACAGAATGGCACCATCCGAGTTGATCGAGTTGAAGAAGCAAATAAAGGAATTACTGGAAAAAGGATACATTCGAGCCAGCTCCTCACCTTGGGGATCACCAATTTTATTTGCCAAAAAGAAGGATGGAACGCTGAGATTGTGTATTGACTATCGAGCACTTAACATGGTCACAGTCAAAAACAAATACCCGATGCCAAGGATAAACGATTTGTTTGATCAACTTGCTTAGGCCAAGGTATTCTCAAAAATTGACTTAAGGTCAGGATACCATCAATTGAAGGTACGAACGGAAGATATCCCCAAAACAGCCTTCACCTCCAGATATGGACTGTACGAGTTCACAGTGATGCCATTTGGATTAACTAACGCCCCAGCATATTTTGTTCACCTCATGAAAAAAGTATTTATGAAGTTTATGGACAAGTTCATCGTGGTATTCATCGACGATATTCTGGTATACTCCAAGACACCAGAAGAGCATGCAGAACATCTCAGGATTGTGCTAGGAGAGCTAAGAAAACACCAATTGTATGCCAAGTTCAGCAAGTGCGAATTTTGGCTAAGACAAGTAGGTTTTCTAGGCCACGTGCTGACTCAAGACGGTATCGCAGTGGACCCAGAGAAAGTCAAGGCCGTACTTGACTGGAAATCACCAGCCAGCGTAACGGACATACGGAGTTTCTTGGGAATGGCAGGATATTACCGCAGATTTATTGAAGGATTTTCCACCATAGCCAAGCCTATGACACAGTTGCTCAAGAAAGATAAGAAGTTTGAGTGGACAGAAGCCAGCGAGAAAAGTTTCCAAGAGCTAAAGCGGAAGTTAACAACAGCACCGGTATTAATTGTACCCGACATACACAAGAATTTTGAAGTATATTGTGACGCGTCCAGAAAGGGTCTCGGATGCGTGTTGATGCAAGAAGGCAAGGTTGTCGCCTACGCTTCAAGGCAACTTCGCAAGCATGAGGAAAATTATCCCACTCATGACTTAGAAATGGTAGCAGTTATTCATGCACTCAAGGAATGGAGGCATTTCTTACTTGGGAATCGATGTGAAAAATTTACGGATCACAAAAGTCTCAAATATATTTTCACGCAGCCAGAACTAAATTTACGACAACGACGCTGGTTGGAATTGGTAAAGGATTATGATGTTGGTATCCATTACCATACAGGGAAAGCAAATGTAGTGGACGATGCCCTGAGTCGGAACCCCAGCTCCGACGGAAACTATCTGCACAGCTTGAGGCCCGAATTCCATCAAGAATTTGCCAAGCTCAACTTGATAATGGTAGCATAAGGCACCATATCAAACTTGGAAATACAACCCAACCTTGTGGAGAAAATTAAAGAAGCTCAGCCCGGTCACCCCAGCATTGAAGGAATTAAAAGAAAGTTGAGTATGGGCAAGGCCTCGGAATTCGTCATAGACAATGAAGGAATATTATAGTACGGAGAAAGGCTATGCGTGCCAAACATAGAAGACCTTAAACAGAAAATTTTAGCTGAAGCACACACCACTCCATATTCGATCCACCCTGGAGGAACCAAAATGTATAAGGATATTCAGGAAAGATTTTGGTGGCACGGTATGAAGAGGGACATAGCCGCCTTCATTGCATGTTGTGACTCATGTCAATGCATAAAAGCAGAACATCATAGACCAGCCGGACTACTGCAACCTAACAAAATACCTGAGTGGAAATGGGATGAAATAGGGATGGATTTTATTGTCGGACTACCTCGGTCACGACACGGGAATGATGCCATATGGGTCATCACTGACAGGTTAACCAAAGTGGCACACTTTATTCCAGTGAAGACAACCTACACCACTCAGAGGCTTGCCAGGATTTATCTTTCCCGCATAGTTTGTCTGCACGGTGTCCCGAAGACTATAATATCCGACAGAGGCACTCAGTTCGTCTCGAGATTTTGGGAGCATTTACAACAGGCTCTGGGAACCCAACTAGCCTTCAGTACCGCATACCATCCACAGACTGATGGACAAACAGAATGCGTAAACCAGGTTTTAGAAGACATGCTGAGAGCATGTGTCCTCACATATGGAACCAGTTGGGAAGAAAGCCTGCCATACACCGAGTTCGCGTATAACAATAGCTACCAGGCCAGCCTACAAATGGCACCATTTGAGGCTTTGTACGGACGAAGATGTCGTACCCCGTTAAATTGGTCAGAGACCGGGGACAGCCGCATCTTCGGGCCAGACCTGCTCAGAGAAGCCGAGGAAAAGGTCGAGCTAATCAGAGACCGACTTAAGACCGCTCAAAGTCGACAGAAGAGTTATTATGATCAGAAACATCGTAGGGTCAGCTTCGAACCAGGTGAGTTCGTATACCTGAGAGTGTCCCCGATGAGAGGATTGCAACGGTTTAAGATTAAAGGAAAGTTAGCACCAAGATTCATTGGACCATTCTGCATAGTGGCACGAAGAGGCACTGTAGCCTACCAACTAGACTTACCCGAAGACTTGTCCGACATTCACGACGTGTTCCACGTCTCTCAATTAAGGAAGTACGTAAGCAACCCATAGAAACAAGTATCCCATGAAAACATTGATGTGCAGCCAGACCTCACTTATCGAGAACGTCCCGTAAGAATATTAGAGGAATCTGAAAGGAGGACCCGACAGAAGACCATCAAGTTTTTCAAATTCCAGTGGAGCAATCACACCGACAGTGAAGCAACTTGGGAAAGCGAGGATTTTCTTCGGACAGAGCATCCACACTTATTTAAGGATCAGCTGAAATCTCGGGGACGAGATTTTTCCTAAGGGGGTAGGTGTTGTGACACTCCAAAATTTTTTATTTGGTTTTTATCAAAAACTTTGTGGTTTTTGAGGAGAGGCCATTTTAAAATTTTTCTTTTCCAGAAAAACCTTCCACTTAAAAACTTTCTTTGCTTTGGCAAGGACTTTATCTTTTCAAACTTTAGTGTTTGATCTTTTGAAACTTCTTCTCTATTGGTTCTCTCTCAAATTTATTTTTGGGAGTTTAATTTGTTTTCTTTTAAAGTGAAGCTCTATGAAAATTTGGGGATTTTCATACCTTGGAACCACCCTTGACTTTGCATTGTTCCCATGTGGTAAAACCCCTCCAAAACCTCCCCTACACCTTGTGATCAACCTAAGTCCTCTGTCCCAACTAATCCAAACAAGTTTTGGATTTTATTCTAATTATTTTTTCCTCTCAAAACAAATCTGAAAAATTATTTGGAGCCTGAGGGATTTTCAAAGCAAGTACTCTTTTTCATTTGAGTTTTGACCTCAAACCAACTCTCCTGGGTAGTCCTTTGTACCCACAACCCAGAACCATCTTGATCCACTCCTCCTCTTTTCAAAAATTTCAAAATTTAGTCTCTGCAAGTTTGGACCAGATTTGCCAAATTTGATGAAATTCATATCTACACTCCCCCAAAAGTTCCACCAAAATTCAGGCAGCCTACTTGAGCAATGAGAAGCCACTCCACCAAGTTTCAGCTCAAGGAAAAATCCCTAGATGCCAATTTCATTCTGTCGAACACCTTGCATGCACTGCTGCTGTTCAAAATTCAGAAAAGTTCAGTTTCAGTGTCGTTTGCGTTCGTCAGTTCCTCTCACGCGTAGACAGTGCACTTGGCACGTTCCTCGCAGCCTCTCCCTCCTGTCCGGAGCTTCACACGCGTGCGTGGAGCCTTCCTGGCGTCGGTAGCAGCGAGCCTCGCCGGCGTTGGGAGCTTCTGCGGTGGCTGCACCTCCCGTGGCGGCCAACAAGGGCCCGAGCCCTCTCGCCACGCCACCCGGCGCCGCCCAAAGCCCCTTGGCTCTCCGCGTGTCCCTGCCGTGCCAGCGCACGCCCGCGGCACCGTCGCCGTGGCCCGGCAAGCACGGAACGTGCTCCCTGCCGCCGACGAGCCGCGCCACCCCCGTTCCGTCGAGCTCACCCTCAGCACCAAGTCCCAGCCCGTTTAGCGCCTAAATGGGACCGGTGGACCTCAACAACGAAGCCCAAGTCCCTAATCCCCCTGCACATCCCCGGCTCCGCCGTAATCGCTCGCCGGAGATCCCCGTTCACGGCAACCGCCTCGGGCTGCCTATAAAAAAGGGCCCCCGAGCTCACCCTCGTGCACGCCTCATCCCCACTCCTCACCAACGCCATGCCAGGCCACTAGGGGGACCCCGAGGAGGTCTTCCCCCTCAACTCCGGCCGCCCCGATCCGCCTCGGTCGCCACCTCGATTCGCTCCGGTGAGGCCACCTCCGGCGCCCAAACCCCGTCCGTTACCCTCTCTAGCTACCAGGAGCCTAACCCCCTCGTCAATTTGATCTCTGCAGCTCTCTCCGACGAGTTCCTCGACCACCCGAGCCGCCGTCCGCCGGAGCAAAGCTCGCCGTCGACGTGGTACTCGCCGGCGACCACCACCACCACCAACCAACGCGGAATGGCGCCCTGAGCACGGAGGTACCCTCCGATCCCCCTGCCTCGCCGTGGATCGCCGCCGGCGACCACCGCGGCTCTCGGGCGCCGACGAGCTTCGCTCCCCCCTTTTTGAAATTCAAACCTGACGCGTGGGACCCCACCGTCGGCCTCTCTGCTCTCTCTGTTGAAACGTTTTCTGGAAGCGCCTTCGGGCAAAGTACGTTTTCCCTTTGGGCTGGCGTAGTTTCTGCCGAAGCGTTTTCTGTTTTTATAAGCTAGCCCCTGGAAATCTTCTGTTTCATTACAGATTAGTCCCTGGACAGAAACCCTTATAACTTTTAAGCAGAAAAGTATTTTTGATTGATTCTTTTTCTGTTCTCTTTAAAATTTTGTCTAGTTTTTTATCATATTTATTTGAAAAATATTTGGTATACTTGCTGTGCACTCCTTGGTATTTACGATAGCACATATATTTTCTTTATATCGTAGATACCGAAGGAGGTGACGGAGCCGCGAACTTCACCGAGCTAGGCTCCGACTACTCTGAACCAGGCAAGCATGTTTGAACTTTTGATATGATGAGTGTCTTGGCATGTTTTGCATTTAGTTAGTTTCATGGCATGTTGAGAAGCATATCGATGAACGTTATTTTATGCGATAATGAGGTAAGTGAGTTCGATGATCCATAAGTGGATGGATGTGAGTATGAATGGCCATGTGATGGCATGAGGATGGGTGAGATGGCAGTGTTGTAGCATGCCAGTCTTATGCCGGACTATGTGACTTCAGTGTCAAACCGTACCGGTCCAGTTCCTCTCTTTTCCTTCCCTGTACTACCACATGTTTTCTGCAAGGAATATGGTTTAGTAAGTTGCAAACCGCTTTTCTGGTACACACCAAAAGGAGAGGCCGTGATGATGGTTCCATGGCCCTGGATTAAAGCCAGTCATCCGGTCAGGGGGCATGGGTGTTTCCGGTTGGGACCGAGAGGGGGGCACCCCTTAGAGCGCGCGTATATAAATTTGATCCCATGCTATTCGAGATTGTGATCTCCCCGTCTCAAAAGTTTTTCTTGGACGATGTCTAGGGTGATTCCTAGCATCGAGAGGTAGGATGGGTGTGTACTGGTTAGCTGTGTTTTCTTCCGAAATACCGTAAACGGAACTAGTCCTTCGTGACTAAGGAAATCCGTTGGCTGTGGGAATAATTTTGTACAAACTCTACAGAGTCATATATCCCTCCAAATCATCTATTCCATGTCCAAATTCGTATTATCTTGTCCTAACAATGACAGTTTTGATGACAGAGACTCCGGTGATTCGCATGAGTGCTAATTCCGGTTAAATGATTATTCCTGTGGGTGGACTAACCCATTTATTCTCATGAATTAAATGTTTATTATGAGTATTATTTACTTGTGAATCAAAGCCCTTTTCTGTGATGTCGCCCCGATGTCCGACTGTGGCATTTCTTTTAAAGCCCTTTTCTATGATGTCGCCCCGACGTCCGACTGTGGCATTTCTTTTAAAGCCCTTTCTGTGATGTCGCCCCGATGTCCGACTGTGGCATTTCTTTTAAAGCCCTTTCTGTGATGTCGCCCCGACGTCCGACTGTGGCATTTCTTTTAAAGCCCTTTATGTGGTGTCGCTACGACGCCCGACTGTGGCATCATTTCCCTAAATTTATTTGTTCACCTTTCGAGGCGTCGCTTCAGACACCCGATCGATATTTATTTATGCTTTGTTGGGGTTTCTAGCGGACTACCGCCGTTTCCCTTTTACTTACCTTGTTATGCAAAAAAAACTTTATGTACATTGATGAATTTATTCGTGATGCATCCATGCATGCATTTGTTATATCTTACGTCTGAACTGTCTTGCGAGTACTTTCAAAGTACTCACTGGCTTGTTGATTTGGCCAGATGCTGACGAAGGCGATCTCATGGATGAAGAGTTTGATAGCGAGTCCGACACTTAGAGGAGTCCCAGTCAGTCTCGTGCGACCCTAGATTTGGTCACTGTTTTATATCCGCTTCCGCTACCAAATAAATTCATCGAGCCTCACCTCGACGCTCGATGAGATGATAGACTTAGAGTCTTGTATTTCTCTCCCCGCTGTGTTTTTCCACCACCGCCCTATCCTCGAGTCAGTAGTATGTCTCCACACCACTGTGTCATGTCCGCCATTATGTATAATTATTGGCGTGCTTGTAATAATTTGGTTGAGCAACCGCAGTTCGACCCTGTAATATATTTTATGCTACTGGCTTATTGTATCAACAAATTGTCTACCAGTGAGGAGGATTTCTCTCATACTGGACTCAAAAGATTGGTTTCTCAATAAATATTTTATTAGAAAACCGGTCGTGACAGCCGCGCTCCCTTTAGCTTCTCTACAAGCTCTTCAAGGCCTTCGGGCATGGAGATGGATGGCCACAAAGCCTGTACGACGCCTTGCATTGCCTGCCGAACTCGTTTGTGTAGTTGCGATAGCTCGGGAAGAAGGTCACCCGTAGAACCGGGCATTTCCTCCACAGGCCGACCTGTCAGCATACCTACAGACATAACTCTATCAATCAACTTCCTCGCCGAACTCTTTTTCGAAGGTTCGTTCAAGCACTTACTAAAAATGCCGCGTCGAAGCTGTCGATTCTCCTTTACGGATTCTGATAGCTGAGCACGAACATCCTTTAGTTCCTCGCCTAGCTGGGTATTGGCATATTGAAGCTTGTTCTTCTCTTGCCTCACCCTCGTAAGCACGCTCTCGCCGGCCTTTAATTGGCGCAAGAGTTGCTGCCTGTCCGGATCCACTCCGGCGCCATCTGCACTGTTATTGTCAGAATTGCACACATGCCGCACTTCACAACATACTCATCTTTCGAAGCATATATTACCAAAGGGGGTCTCCTTGGCATTCCCTGTTGCGGCTAGCGCAGCCTCAAGTTGGGCCTTGCACTCTTCCAGCTCCTAGGACAGTTGCGTATTCTTTTTTGTAAGATCCTGCATAACAAATGATCCTTAAATCAGTTATTCCAACTGTTTCAAGTCTCGGGGCCTACTGACATATATAACCATCAGATTTTCTCACCCGTATGTCTTTTACATACTGCTCTGTGGCTCTGGCTAGACCATTTTGAGCGGCGCGGAGGTACGCATCTCCGTATTAAAGGCATCCAACGCCTCTTGGGAAAAACAAGCGTCACGAAGAATAGTCCGGCGACACCTGTGGTTCATGGCACGCTCCACCTCTGAATTGGTGGAAGATAGCCCGTCCGCATCCTCTGTCGGAGGAACATCCGGTGCGCGCCCCGTGTTCGCCTCCGCTTCCGGACCCGGCCTTGAAGCCTGGCCGGTGGATATAGTCCGTCGGGCGCTCTTCTTCCTGAAGAGAGCATGAGCGTTAGTATGCCTTGAGGGCATAAACCCTGGGTATTAAAGTTGCATGCCGTACCGTTGCGCCGGCGTCTCAATCCGGTTCGCACTTCTTTTTAGCCTGTTGGGCCTCGATGGCCCTTGTTGGCCCGCCACCGCGGTCTCGGCCCTCCGCCTCAAGGACTTCCCCTGCAAAAAATGCCATTGGTATACGGTGATCAAAAATAAGCACGGATGGATCCTCTTGAAAGTACTGGTGTCAGGACCCCGATCCTAAGTCACACCGATCTAGCATGTAACACATCATATCACTTTGCGGCCTCACGCACGGTATTCCCACGGTGCCACCTTACCTGGCCCGGGACCGTTTGCACCTTTTGGCACACGTATATGATAGTGCCGCTAGCATCCATATGACAAAGAACCCGGGCTGACATGGCTAGTCGTGAACCCAAAGTGGCACTAACTTACAGGGACAGGCATACATGACCCAGCAACGAACGTGTCGGTCATCAGCGAGTGAATCCGGGCTGTAGCAACTGGGCTAGCAGGACTCCGGTAAACCGGACTGTAGCAGGCTAACAGGACTCCGGTAGACACCGCGTGACATTTCCCCGTAGGGACAGGCACAGGAATGAAGAAGGACACATGCCGACCAGCCTAAGTGTTCCGGAGCAGTAGCAAGCTACCATGGCTCAGTGGAAGCACTAGGAGACATTTCCCGGTAAGAGAGGCTACTAAGGATAAACAACTAGATAGTCAGATCCCACACATACCAAGCATTTCAATAACATACACACAATATGCTTGATATGTGCAAATACAACATGGCATCACAACATGACTCTACGACTCAAGTATTTATTCAATAGGCTCCGAGGAGCGAGATATTACAAACATGGGTCTCATGACCCAACACTCAAAGCATACAAGTCAAGCACAAGCGGAAGCTTAACATGTCTGAGTACAGACATCTACAAATGGAAAAGGTTGAGAAGCCTGACTATCTACCAGATCCTGCCGAGGGCACAAGATCATAGCTGAGGTAACAAGCTAAATGTCTAAGTCCACGCGGTACTACTAGCGAGACTGAAGTCTCTCTGCAAAAACATAAATTAAGCAACGTGAGTACAAATGTACCCAGCAAGACTTACATCAGATCTAACTACATATGCATCATTATCAACAAAGGGGGTGGTGGGGTTTAACTGCAGCAAGCCAGCTTTGACTCGGTGGCTATCCTGTACTACGACTGCAAGTAACTCTTTGGAGGTGGCGCACACGAGTCCACATATTCACCATATCAATACACCACTATGGATCCGCTCCCGTCTCCCTACGAGAACGCCATCCATAGCACTCACGCTTATCTTGCGCATTTTAGAGTATCCACTTTCACTTGTCTATGAACTATACAGGCAACCCAGAAGTCCTTTACCGCGGACACGGCTATTCGAATAGATCATATTAACCCTGTAGGGGTGTACTTCTTCACACACGCTCTCACCACTTACCGCCGTTTACACGACATGTACTCGGCAACCTTCAAGCGGAAGCCCAGCGAGGGTGTCGGCCACGACCTGACTAACCACACAAGTCTCTCGTCCAGGTTTATCGCCTATTCGGGTTCCATCCGCAAGGAGATCCGGCCGGGGTGTCGCTCACGGCCCCAAACAATGTGTGCAGGGTTCCCAAGTCCACCATCCGGGTGCCACTTGGTACACCGGGCCACTGTGCCTAGTCTGTCCCAAGCCCACCTGTACCGGGTGCCACTTGGTAGACTACTAACACTACCTACAAACACCAGAAACTAGTTGCAACTCCTAGACAGAGATCGAGTTGATTAATAAGCCGAGAGGGGTCGAGTTACCGGAACCCAATGTGTGGTAGTAACTGTTCATGGATCACAAACACAGAACTCAGTTCCTGAGGACGGCTGTAATGAGACAACCTACCATGTACTCCTACATGGCCTCTCACCGCTACCTTTACCAAATCGTGTTCACACACTTAGCTCACACACAATAGGACTTGTTCACACACCTCTGATTCATCCCCGATGAATCAGACCTGACTCAACTCTAAGCAGTAGCAGGCATGACAAACAAACATGAATGAGTAGGCACATCAGGGCTCAAACAACTCCTACTCATGCTAGTGGGTTTCATCTATTTACTGTGGCAATGACAGGTCATGCAGAGGATAAAGGGGTTCAGCTACCGCAGCAAGTAACAGATGAATCGTTGTTGTCCAAATGCAGTAAAAGAGAGCAGGAGCGAGAGAGTAGGATTGTATCAGAATGAACAAGGGGGTTTTGCTTGCCTGGCACTTCTGAAGATAGTATAGTTCTTCATCGGTGTCATCGATCACATCGTCGGTACACGTCTACTGAGAGGGACAAACACCGGCAACAGATAAAGAACACAATCAATGCAATGCAACAATATGATGCATGAGTGTGACATGGCAATATGATGTGGTTTGAGCTAATGCAACTAGCAGCAAGTTAAATGAAGCTGGTTTGAATCCAAGATTCAAATTCAAACTCCATATGTGAGGGTTTAAATGCCATTATATGATTTGTGCTAAACAGCAGCTATAAGTTGTTCTAACATGCATGAAAATGGTACAGATGGATAGATTGGATTTTTCTGATCATTTTTCATATATAATTTGTTTCATTTGGAGTTATGGTTGATTTTATATGATTTTTAGAAGTTTAAGCCTTTTTCTGGAATTTCTTGAATTAAATTAAATCCAGAAAATAACTAACTGCGTCAGCATGATGTCGGGGTGACGTCATCAGGTCAACAGTGTTGGCCCAGGTCAAACCTGACGCTGGGACCCACTGGTCAGTGACTGTGCTAATTAACAGAGACTGTTAGTGCTAATTTAATCCTAACTAAAAGTGTCAGCAGGGCTGGGCCCACATGTCAGTAGCTCAAGTTTAGATTAGCGAGGGAATTAGCACCTAACAGTGGTGGTTAGCACTAACTAGCATCTAACTAATCCAGCTAGTGCCGGTCCCACATGTCATTGACCCTGGGGGTCAAACATGGGTCAAACCCGGGTCAACTCACCGGAGTTGACCCGCGGCTCGTCGCCGGCGGAGCCAGAGACGGCGGAGGGCGCCGGGTTTCGCCCTCCGGCGGCCAAAAGAGAGGCGGAGGGGCTCTACATGGTGCTGGGACTCGCGCGCATCCAACACGACTAGCGGCAGCAGCTGGGGTGGACCGAGCTCGCCGGAAACGAGCTCGCAGCGGCGGCCGGAGTTCGGCGGGGAGGGGAAAAGGACCTATGGTGCACGGCAGGGGCCGGTGTTGGTCGTGTTCGGCTCCTGGGATCTCGGTGAGCATGGAGGCATGCTCAAGAACGGGCGAGGGCAACTGTGGCCACGGCAACGACATGGCACGGCGGCGGCAAGCTCGGCCGTGGTCGGAGGACGGGGCTAGGGGACGGGAACGGAGGGGGCGAGAAAGGGATAAGCAGCAGGAGCTCACAGCGGTCCTGAAGATCAGCATGGGAGGCTCGGGGACGGCCTGGCCGCAGCGAACCAACGACGGGGATCGCCGGCACCGAGGTTGAAGAAGACATCCAGGACAGCGACGCGGTGCTTCCCCGGTTTCTTGGCTCGGCGTGGACGAAGAGGGCGATGATGCGGATCTCGAGGACACGGAGAGGGAGCGAGGGAGTGGTTGTGGCCGCAGTGGTGCTCATCGGCGGCGGCGGCGTGGTTCGGTGAGGTGGGGAAAAGACGAGGGAGGAAGAACCAGAGGAGGGGGAGAGCTCCAGAGAGAGAGGGGAGAAGTGTAGGGTCGGGGCGGCATCAAGGAGAAGGCCCGAGGTGTCGTGGTGGCCTCAGTGACGCAGGCGAGCAGGGAGGTGCGTGGCGCCGCGGGCGCGCGTGCGCTGTCTCCCTCCTCTGCCTACTGGCAGAGGTAGGTGATGACTGGCACGGCCTAGGTGGGTCGGCCGCACAGATGGGCTTTGGTGGGCGCCAGGTAAGTTGGCCCAGGTTAGTCTCTCTCTCCATTATTTATGTTTTTCTATTTCTGTTATTTGTTTTGATTTGATTTAGAACATCAAATCATTTTTATAAACTTTCTGTAAATTGTTATGTGAGCTCAGGTCTAGCCCAAGTCACATGCAACTTACAAACATGTTTGGGCTTTATTTCTTATATAATAGAAATAAATCCAACTCAAATATGTCATTGATTTAATTCAAAAGGCCCAAAATAAATATTTCAGTCACTCCAAAAATATTGGTTTGCATTTTTCCTCATGCCAATATTTTCATAGAATAACAGGAACATTTTCTTGGACTCATTTGATGAGATTTAAATGTTGGTTATTTTTAGAGGTCTTCTGAGGATTTTGAAAATTCCTCAATTCAAATTTCATTAGAATTTAAACATGATGCTCACATGAAGGGCTAGCCTAGTGCATACCAGAACTAGGGATGTGACAACTCACCCCCACTAAGCAAAAATCTCGTCCCGAGATTCAAGCATAGGGTAAGATGAAGGGGGAACGCAAACTAACACAATCTTCACGATCCAGGTTGCACTTCATAGGGGCGTTGATTCGATCACCATCTTTGACTCGATGTCTTCCTCTGAGAACTCCAACTAACAAGACAAGAAGAGGAAAGGAAAACTCTAGAAGAATTGATCTTCTCGAAGACCAAGCAACTCAGGATCAACTCATGGGATGACACATAGCAGCATCCCCCGAGCTGAGACACGAGGCATACATCTAGAGGGATGGAGTGGAAGAGATGACGAGGGTTCACTAGGTAGACAATAATTCCACACTTAAGAAGGTGGTAAACGATTGTCAACGTAGCGAGGAGTTGAGTTGCCATGATACCATAACGGGGCACCTTAGGGAAGGTGACTTGTAGAAATATCCCCTTAAGTGGCAAAAAGAATTACCTTTGATTTAGAGATCATTGAAACTCTTTATACCAGCCTAAGGCAATTCTCGAGCGATTGTTTGGAGGGGGTCGGTAGAATGGCATGCTTGGATTAGAATGGATGATGTGGATTACCTTGTTGAAAACAACACAAGGGATGACTTTGGTAACTGAGGAGAAGCTCAACAGTAGAGAGTGAGTCCACTGTTTGAGAAGTTATAGCATAACCGAGGAAGCTGAGAGCAAACCCAGTTAGTGCCGATGATAACACCTAGCGCTTGCGCATGCTCTCAAGAACTTGAGCATTTCCATATTCATCAAGGTTTTACCAATATCCGTGTCAAGGATCCTGGCAACACAACTTACTACCATGATGAATGGTGATGGAGGATGCAGATGCAAAGGAAGATAACACTTTCTCAGATTTCATCTTAGCGAGGCCAAGGAAACAAAATCTAGATGATCAACCGAGAGACATTTAGCACTCCGCTTCTAATGTTCTCCTTGATGTGCTAGCGTAACCCATTCATAGAAATGGTTCGATATCTAGAACATCAAGTAAAAGATTGGACTTCGGGGACACAAAAATCCATAAGGGACATCTAGGGAGTAAATCCTATGAAATCCTTATGGGGAGGTGGCCAACTTTCTCAATCAAGATACTACAATAACAGGTCTTCCGGTTGGGTGTGTTGGCCACGACATCCACTTTACCGGTTACAGAGAGACCAATATCATAATTCTTGGAAAATGTTCCAACCATCATATCTGCCTGAGATTCAGATCTGGTTGGTGTCAGAATAATCTAGACTCATCGAGTCTAGAAATAATAATGAAATTTTGCAACACAAACCGATAAGATGACGTTGCGAGAATCTCGGAGAGTGAACTACGATAGCAAGCCCCAAAACATGAGCTGGTTCTGCTACAACATGTGAACGTGTTGTCCGAGACAAGCATGAACACATAGTAGTCTTATAATAAAACGCTACCGGGTTCAGAAGGGGAACCATCATCGAGGATATCGAAGTCCTTGCATAAGTCTTGCTCGTAAGAAGGAACTTCTTCTCCTTGAACAAATCAATCAGTGGCTTGGCGTGCTAGGAAACACATATGGAATGGAGGCGGCCAACCTATCAGACCATAGAGTACTTCGCACATGCATGATTGACTTGGGATGATTCCAGAGAAATCAAAAACAATCTTTCTCGAACTCACGGCGGCAACTTGCATCAGATGCACATGAGTTAGGGGAAGTCACTTCTTTCATCCAAACATATGCTTCACAAACGGTCATGAAGAAAATGCTTACACAAGTTTCCAACACTAGCTGGATGTTCGACACAAATCATGGAGGAGACAAAATGTTGCTGATGGGCTCAACAACCATTCATCGGAATTTCCATATCACTGGACTTCCACCATTATGTGACAATGTGATAGTATTGGTCAGACCAAAAGATGTAATGGTGTATGCTCGAGGGATCAACCACGAGTAAGACAACATTATGAACATGGTTGGTGCTGATTTGATTTGCCGATAGCCCATACTCAAATCAAAGGTTTGGGTAAGATAATAGATCCAACAATTGATCACGAGGATCAACCAATAAAGATATCATCTTTCTTCAACACACACGCACAAGGATATCCCATTGGAATGAACTAAGTCGGACAAGCTTTATCTTCCAACTCTCCAAGTTGTTGTTTAGCTTAACCAACTAGCTCAGGGTATCCAACACGGATTCTTGGAGAAGGGGTGGTTACGAAAACCAACTAGCTCACAACTCAACATAGCGGTCAGGTGATAACCTGGTGATACTTCCGAGAAGATATTCGGAAAATCACGAACCACCGATATGCTATTAAGCTCGAGAGCAGTCTTGCTTTTTAGGGCAAGATGATATGATCAAAAGAGCAAGGATTCGAAATAATCCTAACTCATTGATCGAAGAGTGCACCAGGAGAATGGACTAGGTAGCACGATCAATCTTAAAATGATGATTCAGTAACCAACATGCTAAGAATGAGAATGTTGTCCATTTTCTACCAAGCAACTAGTTGCTAGGGTATTGATTTCACACATCATAGTTCATCTGTCGGCATTCCGGTTGCAACAACACGGGAGCCGAGAAATGACTAATGAGGGTGAGAAGTATCACTGTATCAAGAGTTCATAGGATGGTGTGTAATTCCTATGACATTCTTGACATAAAGGGGGTAATACTTCAGGGTAGAACAGAACAAAAACTGGATTAGTATTTTGGTCTGCGGAGTATGACTACTTTGACCCAATCCAAGATATGGATGAGGTTCTGGAGTTCATTTCTCCTAGTCATTCTGGGATAGAATGGCTTGACGGACCACAAGAGTGATAGGCATCGATGAGCACGAGTGCACAACTACTCTTGACTATCAATTGATAGACGAAGGTCAGAAAACAACTAAAGAGGGACAACTCCAAAGAACATATGATTTTCTGAGTTGCGATGCATAGATTTAGTATGTCAAACAAAGCTCAACATATTTCTTCTGGATAACCCATGCAGAAAGGTTGAACTGGCAGAGTCACAATATAAAATGAAGAACTCATTGAGAGCACTCCTGTTATGATCTTTTGATCCAACAAACTTCTGCCATAAGTGGTTCATAGTATTTGGAAGAAGGAAATACCACGGACCTTGAGGACTATCGCAAAGGTTACTAGTATCCTAAAGGGACTAGCAAACACTATCAACATGAAGTAAGTAGGGTGAATCTCGGGTTCAAAACCCAGAAGTGAAATGCCTACTAACTAAGTGGCATCATGGGATGCTTTCGGGAATGATGGCCAGAGTCATCACACTGGGATCACAAAACATGGCTAGACTACTAGATGATCCTCTAGACACCTAGGGTCATATTAATAGCTCCAACATAAATTCCGAGGCAATAGAGTACCTCAACTCACCGATTAATGTGGTTAAACTGGCCCAATGGATCATCGGAAATGGAAAGAAGGGATTTGCAAATGCATCAGACTATTTAGAAACTTGGGATGACTCGGACAACATAATGGCTGTTAATGCTCAAAAAGATTGGAGACATGCTACAAGATGGTGGCATAGCCACTCAGAAGCACAATATCAAGGTTTCGAGATCAACAGTTAACATACGGAGGTAGTCGGAACCGAACTGAGGCTTAAATCCAACAATCTTATAAGTCTACGGATTAGTAACACGTGATCCTAATAGAAAGAAGAGAAAGCCTAGTTCCTTAACCCCGTAGGAAAGATAAGATGACTTAGATCAGAAGGCATAAGGTATAAGGAGTAAAAAGAGCCTTACGTTCCATCCCACAATCAATTCCCTTATATAACTAAAGAATTTCTAGACTCAACTTCGACCAGTTTGGCTTGGCAATCCTACAGGCAGTCAGGCTCTGATACCAAAGCTGTCAGGACCCCGATCCTAAGTCACACCGATCTAGCATGTAACACATCATATCACTTTGCGGCCTCACGCACGGTATTCCCACGGGTGCCATCTTACCTGGCCCGGGACCGTTTGCGCCTTTTGGCACACGTATATGATAATGCCGCTAGCATCCATATGACAAAGAACCCGGGCTGACATGGCTAGTCGTGAACCCAAAGTGGCACTAACTTACAGGGACAGGCATACATGACCCAGCAACGAACGTGTCGGTCATGAGCGAGTGAATCCAGGCTGTAGCAACTGGGCTAGCAGGACTCCGGTAAATCGAGCTGTAGCAGGCTAACAGGACTCCGGTAGACACCGCGTGACATTTCCCCGAAGGGACAGACACAGGAACGAAGAAGGACACATGCCGGCCAGCCTAAGTGTTCCGGAGCAGTAGCAAGCTACCATGGCTCAGTGGAAGCACTAGGAGACATTTCCCGGTAAGAGAGGCTACTAAGGATAAACAACTAGATAGTCAGATCCCACACATACCAAGCATTTCAATAACATACACACAATATGCTCGATATGTGCAAATACAACATGGCATCACAACATGACTCTACGACTCAAGTATTTATTCAATAGGCTCCGAGGAGCGCGATATTACAAACATGGGTCTCATGACCCAACACTCAGAGCATAGAAGTCAAGCACAAGCGGAAGCTTAACATGTCTGAGTACAGACATCTACAAATGAAAAAGGCTGAGAAGCCTGACTATCTACCAGATCCTGCCGAGGGCACAAGATCGTAGCTGAGGTAACAAGCTAAACGTCGAAGTCCACGCGGTACTACTAGCGAGACTGAAGTCTCTCTGCAAAAACATAAATTAAGCAACGTGAGTACAAATGTACCCAACAAGACTTACATCAGATCTAACTACATATGCATCAGTAACAATAAAGGGGCGGTGGAGTTTGACTGCAGCAAGCCAGCTTTGACTCGGTGGCTATCCTGAACTACGACTGCAAGTAACTCTTTTGAGGTGGCGCACACGAGTCCACATATTCACCATATCAATACACCACTATGGATCCGCTCCCGTCTCCCTACGAGAACGCCATCCATAGCACTCACGCTTATCTTGCGCATTTTAGAGTATCCACTTTCACTTGTCTATGAACTGTACAGGCAACCCAGAAGTCCTTTACCGCGGACACGGCTATTCGAATAGATCATATTAACCCTGCAGGGGTGTACTTCTTCACACACGCTCTCACCACTTACCGCCGTTTACACGACATGTACTCGGCAACCTTCAAGCGGAAGCCCAGCGAGGGTGTCGGCCACGACCTGACTAACCACACAAGTCTCTCGTCCAGGTTTATCGCCTATTCGGGTTCCATCCGCAAGGAGATCCGGCCGGGGTGTCGCTCACGGCCCCAAACGATGTGTGCAGGGTTCCCAAGTCCACCATCCGGGTGCCACTTGGTACACCAGGCCACTGTGCCTAGTCTGTCCCAAGCCCACCTGTACCGGGTGCCACTTGGTAGACTACTAACACTACCTACAAACACCAGAAACTAGTTGCAACTCCTGGACAGAGATCGAGTTGATTAATAAGCCGAGAGGGGTCGAGTTACCGGAACCCAATGTGTGGTAGTAACTGTTCATGGATCACAAACACAGAACTCAGTTCCTAAGGACGGCTGCAATGAGACAACCCACCATGTACTCCTACATGGCCTCTCACCGCTACCTTTACCAAATCGTGTTCACACACTTAGCTCACACACAGTGGGACTTGTTCACACACCTCTGATTCATCCCCGATGAATCAGACCTGACTCAACTCTAAGCAGTAGCAGGCATGACAAACAAACATGAATGAGTAGGCACATCAGGGCTCAAACAACTCCTACTCATGCTAGTGGGTTTCATCTATTTACTGTGGCAATGACAGGTCATGCAGAGGATAAAGGGGTTCAGCTACCGCAGCAAGTAACAGATGAATTGTTGTTGTCCTAATGCAGTAAAAGAGAGCAGGAGCAAGAGAGTAGGATTGTATCGGAATGAACAAGGGGGTTTTGCTTGCCTGGCACTTCTGAAGATAGTATAGTTCTTCATCAGTGTCATTGATCACATCGTCGGTACACGTCTACTAAGAGGGACAAACACCGGCAACAGAGAAAGAACACAATCAATGTAATGCAACAATATGATGCATGAGTGTGACATGGCAATATGCTGTGGTTTGAGCTAATGCAACTAGCAACAAGTTAAATGAAGTTGGTTTGAATCCAAGATTCAAATTCAAACTCCATATGTGAGGGTTTAAATGCCATTATATGATTTGTGCTAAACAGCAGCTATAAGTTGTTCTAACATGCATGAAAATGGTACAGATGGATAGATTGGATTTTTCTGATCATTTTTCATATATAATTTGTTTCATTTGGAGTTACGGTTGATTTTATATGATTTTTAGAAGTTTAAGCCTTTTTCTGGAATTTCTTGAATTAAATTAAATCCAGAAAATAATTAACTGCGTCAGCATGATGTCAGGGTGACGTCATCAGGTCAACAGTGTCGGCCCAGGTCAAACCTGACGCTGGGACCCACTGGTCAGTGACTGTGCTAATTAACAGAGACTGTTAGTGCTAATTTAATCCTAACTAAAAGTGTATGCAGGGCTGGGCCCACATGTTAGTAGCTCAGGTTTAGATTAGCGAGGGAATTAGCACCTAACAGTGGTGGTTAGCACTAACTAGCATCTAACTAATCCAGCTAGTGCCAGCCCCACATGTCATTGACCCTGGGGGTCAAACATGGGTCAAACCCGGGTCAACTCGCTCGTCGCCGGCGGAGCCAGAGACGGCGGAGGGCGCCGGGTTTCGCCCTCCGGCGGCCAAAAGAGCGGCGGTGGGGCTCTACGTGGTGTTGGGACTCACGCGCATCCAACACGACTAGCGGCAGCAGCCGGGGTGGACCGAGCTCGCCGGAAACGAGCTCGCAGCGGCGGCCGGAGTTCGGCGGGGAGGGGAGAAGGACCTATGCTGCACGGCAGGGGCCGGTGTTGGTCGTGTTCGGCTCCTGGGATCTCGGTGAGCACGGAGGCATTCTCAAGAACGGGCGAGGGCGACTGTGGCCACGGCAACGACATGGCACGGCGGCGGCAAGCTCGGCCGTGGTCGGAGGACGGGGCTAGGGGACGGGAACGGAGGGGGCGAGCAAGGGATAAGCAGCATGAGCTCACAGCGGTCCTGAAGACCAGCACGGGAGGCTCGGGGACGGCCTGGCTGCAGTGAACCGACGACGGGGATCGCCGGCACCGAGGTTGAAGAAGACATCCAGGACGGCGACGCGGTGCTTCCCCGGTTTCTTGGCTCGGCGTGGACGAAGAGGGCGACGATGCGGATCTCGGGGATGCAGAGAGGGAGCGAGGGAGTGGTTGTGGCCGCGGTGGTGCTCATCGGCGGCGGCGGCGTGGTTCGGTGAGGTGGGGAAAAGACGAGGGAAGAAGAACCAGAGCAGGGGGAGAGCTCCAGAGAGAGAGGGGAGAAGTGCAGGGTCGGGGAGGCACCGAGGAGAAGGCCCGAGGCGTCGTGGTGGCCTCAGTGACGCAGGCGAGCAGGGAGGTGCGTGGCGCCGCGGGCGCGCGTGCGCTGTCTCCCTCCTCTGCCTACTGGCAGAGGTAGGTGATGACTGGCACGGGCCAGGTGGGCCGGCCGCACAGGTGGGCTTTGGTGGGCGCCAGGTAAGTTGGCCCAGGTTAGTCTCTCTCTCCTTTATTTATGTTTTTCTATTTCTGTTATTTGTTTTGATTTGATTTAGAACATCAAATCATTTTTATAAACTTTCTATAAATTGTTATGTGAGCTCAGGTCTAGCCCAAGTCACATGCAACTTACAAAAATGTTTGGGCTTTATTTCTTATATAATAGAAATAAATCCAAATCAAATATGTCATTGATTTAATTCAAAAGGCCCAAAATAAATATTTCAGTCACTCCAAAAATATTGGTTTGCATTTTACCTCATGCCAATATTTTCATAGAATAACAGGAACATTTTCTTGGACTCATTTGATGAGATTTAAATGTTGGTTATTTTTAGAGGTCTTCTGAGGCTTTTGAAAATTCCTCAATTCAAATTTCATTAGAATTTAAACATGATGCTCACATGAAGGGCTAGCCTAGTGCATACCAGAAGTAGGGATGTGACAACTGGGACTTCGGTCTCGGTTACCTTTGAGGCTGGAAGTAGTCCGGGATAATCGGCCGTAATGGCCACTAAGGTGTTGTTCTTACTCAATTGATGAAACACCCCATCAATCAGCTCCACACATAAGTCTGGGTCCTCTTGGGAGTCCGGGTCGAGGGACCGTTCCGGGTCCTCGGGTTGTGGAGGGTTGTTTATCTCCTTTATAGTCTGGCGTAGCTCCTGCGTTAAAATTGCTAGACTAAGTACTCGACTATGGGAATTTGAAAACGGATAGGCAAGTGAAAGCGTTCGCTCACCCAGCTTGGAGGATTGTACATAGAGAATCCGCCCCGTGGGTTGACACGGAGGAGTTCCTCCTCTTCTCCCTTGTACAAAACGGATAAGATCTTCGTTAGAGTGGCAGCCGAATCTGGCCCCTTGCGACCGCACCGGGTGGCATCGTCCTCCCCGTTGAAATCCCACATGGGGTGGCCTCTGTACTGAAGCGGCTGCACCCCCTGCATAATGCATATGGTCATGACCTCGATCATGGTCAGTCCGGAATGAGCTAACAACATTATCCGGCTCATCAGGTAAAGGACGTCCCTGTCAGTTTCCCTCTGAGGGCTCCGTGGACGCTAGCTCAGGCGTTTCTTCAAGGGATCATTACTGAACTCAGGGAGGCCGATCCGTATAGGGTCCGGCAGGGGGACATCATCTATATAAAACCATTCTGAAGGCCAGTCCTCGGACGCCTTCTTTGGGGTTCCAGATAGATATCTGGTCCCGGCGATGCGCCATAGTTCGGTTCCGCCCACTTGATAAATCGACCCCTCCTGAGAGACGGGCAAGAGGTAGAACAACTTCTTCCATAGTGCGAAATGAGCCTCGATGCCCAAAAATAGCTCGCAAAAAGGGCTACAAAGCCCGCTATATGCAGTATGGAGGCAGGCGTGAGGTTGTGTAGCTGGAGGCCATAGAACTCCAGGAGCCCCCGGAGAAACGGATGAATTGGAAATCCGAGCCCTCTTATTAAATAAGGGACTAGGCATACCCGCTCTCCTTTGGAGGGATTGGGGACACTCTCTGCCTGCTCTCCGCCATTATAGGTGGCAAGCCCGGATCGAACTTGGACCATGTATGCTGGGGGGAGGAGCCCCTTGGTTTGGAGCGCTACTAGCTCGTTGTGCGGGATGGAACACCTCTCCCAATCTCCGGGTCGAGGGCTGGAGGGACGAGAGGAGGAGATGCATTGACCGGCCATGGTAGAATGGATCTCTGTCGAATGTGCTCCGGTGAATGCTCACGGAGGGAAGATGGTGTGATTCGTATCTAAATCCCCGTCTCTTTTATAGGCGGCCCGTTTGCGCAGCTAAGGGGGTAAATGAAAAAAGAACCCCTGTCTTTTCGCATTCTTTTGACACATGGAAGATGGCCATTATTGGGCACGGAAGCCAAGGAGCGCAACATTCATCAGAAGCCGGACATTATTCGACAGGTATATGGGATTTGGAGAAGAACCCGCCTTGCAATGTCGAAGACAAATCTACGCGCCAGACTCATCGTCATTGAAGCCTGGTTCGAGGGCTATTGAGGGAGTCCTGGATTAGGGGGTGTCCGGATGGCCGGACTATGACCTTTGGCCGGACTCCCGGACTATGAAGATACAAGATTGAAAACTTCGTCCCGTGTCCGGATAGGACTTTCCTGGGCGTGGAAGGCAAGGTTGGCGATACGATATGTAGATCTCCTCCCATTGTAACCGACTCTGTGTAACCCTAGCCCTCTCCGGTGCCTATATAAACCGGAGAGTTTTAGTCCGTAGGACGAACAACAATCATACCATAGGCTAGCTTCTAGGGTTTAGCCTCTCTGATCTCGTGGTAGATAAACTCTTGTACTACCCATATCATCAATATTAATCAAGCAGGAGTAGGGTTTTACCTCCATCGAGAGGGCCCGAACCTGGGTAAAAACATCATGTCCCTTGTCTCTTGTTACCATCCGCCTAGAGGCACAGTTCGGGACCCCCTACCCGAGATCCGCCGGTTTTGACACCGACACCTGTGCCATGTGTCATCCCCTGAATCGCCAGCGCTTTCAATGGCGCCGTCTGTTGCCGTCAGACGAAAAACAATGCTGACGGCTAAACTATGCCGACAGCTGGCCCACAGTCGTCGGCATACGCACCTATGCTGGCGGCTATACTACGCCGACGATCTGACACATCTACGCTGACGTGATCTATGCCGACGGGGCTATGCCGACGGCTGTCGTCGGCATAGATCTATGCCGACAGCAAAGGACCTATGCCGACGGCCCTGGGCCGTAGGCATAGTCCGCGAGTTCGGTAGTGGATGCTCGTGAAGACATGAGGCTAAGTACACGAATTCTTTTATAGATGGAAGAACTAACATGCACCACATTGTTGGAAATATGCCCTAGAGGCAATAATAAATGGATTATTATTATATTTCCTTGTTCATGATAATTGTCTTTTATTCATGCTATAATTGTATTATCCGGAAATCGTAATACACGTGTGAATACATAGACCACAATACGTCCCTAGTAAGCCTCTAGTTGACTAGCTCGTTGGTCAACAGATAGTCATGGTTTCCTGACTATGGACATTAGATGTCATTGACAACGGGATCACGTCATTAGGAGAATGACGTGATGGACAAGACCCAATCCTAAGCATAGCACAAGATCGTGTAGTTCGTTTTGCTAGAGCTTTTCCAATGTCAAGTATCTCTTCCTTAGACCATGAGATCGTGTAACTCCCGGATACCGTAGAAGTGCTTTGGGTGTACCAAACGTCACAACGTAACTGGGTAACTATAAAGGTGCACTACAGGTATCTCCGAAAGTGTCTGTTGGGTTGACACGGATCGAGACTGGGATTTGTCACTCCGGATTACGGAGAGGTATCACTGGGCCCACTCGGTAGTGCATCATCATAATGAGCTCAAAGTGACCAAGTGTCTGGTCACGGGATCATGCATTACGGTACGAGTAAAGTGACTTGCCGGTAACGAGACTGAACGAGGTATTGGGATATCGACGATCGAGTCTCGGGCAAGTAACATACCGACTGACAAAGGGAATTGCATACGGGGTTGATTGAATCCTCGACATCGTGGTTCATCCGATGACATCATCGAGGAGCATGTGGGTGCCAACATGGGTATCCAGATCCCGCTGTTGGTTATTGACCGGAGAGCCGTCTCGGTCATGTCTACGTGTCTCCCAAACCCGTAGGGTCTACACACTTAAGGTTCGGTGACGCTAGGGTTATTAGGAAGACTTGTATGTGATACCGAATGTTGTTCGGAGTCCCGGATGAGATCCCGGATGCCACGAGGAGTTCCGGAATGGTCCGGAGGTAAAGATTTATATATGGGAAGTTGTCATGTGGACACCGGAAAGTTTCGAGGGCATATTGGTATTGTACCGGGGCCACCGGAGGGGTTCCGGGGGTCCAACGGGAGGGGCCACCCCTCTTGGTGGGCCACATGGGCCGCATGGGGCAGGGAACCATCCCCTGGAGGGCTGGGCGCCCCCCCCCCTTGGGCCCATGCGCCTAGGGTTGGGGAGGGAACCCTAAAGGGGGCGCACCCCCTTTGCTTGGGGGGCAAGCCCCCTCCCTGGCCGCCGCCCCCCTCTAGATCTTTATCTAGAGGGGGGCGCCCCCCTCTAGATCTTATCTAGAGGGGGCCGCCCCCCTTCCCCCTTCCCCTATTAATAGAGGGGCGAGGGAAGGGCTGAACACCTGATCCAAGGCGCAGCCCCTCCCCTCCCCAACACCTCTCCTCCTCCGTTGAGCGCTTGGCGAAGCCCTGTCGGAGTACTACCTCTCCACCATCATCACACCGTCGTGCTGCTGCTGGAGCCTTCTTCCTCAACCTCTCCTTCCCCCTTGCTGGATCAAGAAGGAGGAGACGTCGTCCGTACCGTACGTGTGTTGAACGCGGAGGTGTTGTCCGTTCAGCACTTGGTCATCGGTGATCTGAATCACGGCGAGTACGACTCCATCATCATCGTTCCCTTGAACGCTTCCGCATGCGATCTACAAGTGGTATGTAGATGCAATATCTCTCCCATGACTCGTTGCTTAGATGAACTCATAGATGGATCTTGGTGAAACAGTAGGAAAAATTTTATTTTCTGCAACGTTCCCCATCAGTGGCATCGTGAGCTAGGTCTATGCGTAGTTCTCTATTGCATGAGTAGAACACAATTTTGTTGTGGGCGTAGATCTTGTCAACTGACTTGCCACTACTAGTCTTATCTTGCTTCAGCGGTATTGTGGGATGAAGCGGCCCGGACCAACCTTACACGTACGCTTACGTGAGACCGGTTCCACCGACTGACATGCACTAGTTGCATAAGGTGGCTGGCGCGTGTCTGTCTCTCCCACTTTAGTTGGAGCGGATTCGATGAAAAGGGTCCTTATGAAGGGTAAGTAGAAGTTGACAAAATCACGTTGTGGTTATTCGTAGGTATGAAAACGTTCTTGCTAGAACCCAATTGCCGCCACGTAAAAGATGCAACAACAATTAGAGGACGTCTAACTTGTTTTTGCAGCAATTGTCATGTGATGTGATATGGCCAGAAGTTGTGATGAATGATGAATGACATATTGTGATGTATGAGATCATGTTCTTGTAATAGGAATCACGACTTGCATGTCGATGAGTATGACAACCGGCAGGAGCCATAGGAGTTGTCTTTATTTTTGCATGACCTGCGTGTCATTGAAGAACGCCATGTAAATTACTTTACTTTATTGCTAAACGCGTTAGCCATAGAAGTAGAAGTAGTCGTTGGCGTGACAACTTCATTAAGACACGATGATGGAGATCATGATGATGGAGATCATGGTGTCATGCCGGTGACGAAGATGATCATGGAGCCCCGAAGATGGAGATCGAAGGAGCTATATGATATTGGCCATATCATGTCACTAATAAATAATTGCATGTGATGTTTATTATGTTGTATGCATCTTGTTTACTTAGAACGGCGGTAGTAAATAAGATGATCCCTTATAATAATTTCAAGAAAGTGTTCCCCCTAACTGTGCACCGTTGCTAAAGTTCGTCGTTTGGAAGCACCACGTGATGATCGGGTGTGATAGATCCTTACATTCACATACAACGGGTGTAAGACAGATTTACACATGCAGAACACTTAGGGTTAACTTGACGAGCCTAGCATGTACAGACATGGCCTCGGAACACAGAAACCGAAAGGTCGAACACGAGTCGTATGGAAGATACGATCAACATGGAGATGTTCACCGATGATGACTAGTCCGTCTCACGTGATGATCGGACACGGCCTAGTTGACTCGGATCGTGTAACACTTAGATGACTAGAGGGATGTCTAATCTGAGTGGGAGTTCATTAAATAATTTGATTAGATGAACTTAATTATCATGAACTTAGTCTAAAACTTTTGCAAAATATGTCTTGTAGATCAAATGGCCAACGCTCATGTCAACATGAACTTCAACACGTTCCTAGAGAAAACCAAGCTGAAAGATGATGGCAGCAACTATACGGATTGGGTCCGGAACCTGAGGATCATCCTCATAGCTGCCAGGAAACAATATGTCCTAGAAGGACCGCTAGGTGATGCACCCGTCCCAGAGAACCAAGACATTATGAATGCTTGGCAGTCTCGTGCTGATGATTACTCCCTCGTTCAGTGCGGCATGCTTTACAGCTTAGAACTGGGGCTCCAAAAGCGTTTTGAGCAACACGGAGCATATGAGATGTTCGAGGAGCTGAAACTAGTTTTCCAAGCTCATGCCCGGGTCAAGAGATATGAAGTCTCCGACAAGTTCTATAGTTGTAAGATGGAGGAAAATAGTTCTGTCAGTGAGCATATACTCAAAATGTCTGGGTTGCACAACCGCCTGTCCCAGCTGGACATTAACCTCCCGGATGAGGCGGTCATTGACAGAATCCTTCAGTCGCTCCCACCAAGCTACAAGAGCTTTGTGATGAACTACAATATGCAGGGGATGGTGAAGACCATTCCTGAAGTATTTTCAATGCTGAAGTCAGCAGAGGTTGAAATCAAGAAAGAACATCAAGTGTTGATGGTCAATAAGACCACTAAGTTCAAGAAGGGCAAGGGTAAGAAGAACTTCAAGAAGGACGGCAAAGATGTTGCCGCGCCCGGTAAGCCTGTTGCCGGGAAGAAGTCAAAGAATGGACCCAAGCCTAAAACTGAGTGCTTTTATTGCAAAGGGAAGGGTCACTGGAAGCGGAACTGCCCCAAATACTTAGCGGACAAGAAGGCCGACAACACTAAAGGTATATTTGATATACATGTAATTGATGTGTACCTTACCAGTACTCGTAGTAACTCCTGGGTATTTGATACCGGTGCCATTGCTCACATTTGTAACTCACAGCAGGAGCTGCGGAATAAGCGGAGACTGGCGAAGGACGAGGTGACGATGCGCGTCGGGAATGGTTCCAAGGTCGATGTGATTGCCGTCGGCATGCTACCTCTACATTTACCTACGGGATTAGTTTTAAACCTCAATAATTGTTATTTAGTGCCAAGTTTGAGCATGAACATTGTATCTGGATCTCGTTTGATATGAGATGGCTACTCATTTAAATCCGAGAATAATGGTTGTTCTATTTATATGAGAGATATGTTTTATGGTCATCCCCCGATGGTCAATGGTTTATTCTTAATGAATCTCGAACGTAATGTTACACATATTCATAGCGTGAATACCAAAAGATGTAAAGTTGATAACGATAGTCCCACATACTTGTGGCACTGCCGCCTTGGTCACATTGGTGTCAAGCGCATGAAGAAGCTCCATGCTGATGGACTTTTAGAATCTCTCGATTATGAATCATTTGACACATGCGAACCATGCCTCATGGGCAAAATGACCAAGACTCCGTTCTCCGGAACAATGGAGCGAGCAACCAACTTGTTGGAAATCATACATACCGATGTGTGCGGTCCAATGAGCGTTGAGGCTCGCGAAGGATATCGTTATGTTCTCACTCTCATTGATGACTTGAGTAGATACGGGTATGTCTACTTGATGAAACACAAGTCTGAGACCTTTGAAAAGTTCAAGGAATTTCAGAATGAAGTAGAGAATCAACGTGACCGAAAGATAAAGTTCTTACGATCAGATCGTGGAGGAGAATATTTAAGTCACGAATTTGGTACACACTTAAGAAAATGTGGAATCGTCTCACAACTCACGCCGCCTGGAACACCTCAGCGTAACGTGTGTCCGAACGTCGTAATCGCACTCTATTGGATATGGTGCGATCTATGATGTCTCTTACCGATTTACCGCTATCATTTTGGGGATACGCTCTAGAGACAGCTACATTCACTTTAAATAGGGCACCGTCTAAATCCGTTGAGACGACACCGTATGAATTATGGTTTGGGAAGAAACCTAAGCTGTCGTTTCTAAAAGTTTGGGGATGCGATGCTTATGTCAAGAAACTTCAACCTGAAAAGCTCGAACCCAAGTCGGAAAAATGTGTCTTCATAGGATACCCTAAGGAAACCATTGGGTATACCTTCTACTTAAGATCCGAGGGCAAGATCTTTGTTGCCAAGAACGGATCCTTTCTGGAAAAGGAGTTTCTCTCGAAAGGAGTAAGTGGGAGGAAAGTAGAACTCGATGAAGTACTACCTCTTGAACCGGAAAGTAGTGCAGCTCAGGAAAACGTTCATGTGGTGCCTACACCGACTGGAGAGGAAATTAATGATGATGATCAAGTGTCACACCCTAGCTAGTTCATGCATTAGAGTGTTGCATCATGTTTATTCTTTCATCAGAAACCTGAAATGGGGATGACAGAACCCCCAGCCCCCTCTGAAACCAACTAGGGTTTACTAAAAAAAACTTTTTCAATGAACCTGAAATGCCCTTCTAAAATGCCCATCATTTTTGTCTTGGTTCAGAACCTCTGCCAAAAGTGATGCACATTTTCCTAGGTCATCTTAGGGTCTTTGAATTAAATCATAGATATTTGAATTTGGGCATTTAAAATTATATAAAATATTCAGATGCTCAAATATCTCCAAACTAAAATGTTTCATGTTGGAAATAATCCAACTATGGACCAGGAGTAGTTTGGTGATTTTAGGAGTTGCCTAAGTATTTTTAATAATTCAACAAAGTTGCAGAAGTATTAAAAAAACAGAAAACAGGAAAAATAGCAAAAACTTACCTGGCGCCCAGCACCCGGCCCACCTGCCGGCCCAGCCCAGCGCCGCTCCAGCGAGCTGCTTGCCGGCCAGGCAGGCAGGCAGGTGCCCGACGGCGACCGCAGCGCGCGCCACGCAGCTGGCCGTCGCCCTGCTCCACCTCCACGCCTCGTGGCTGGATGGATGAGCTCCACGCCGCGCCGTGAACCTCCAGGACACCTCCATTCTCCCCCAACCCCTCTCTCTCGCGCTCCCCCGCCATGGCCGACGCCATCGCCGCCACCCCCTCGCCGTAGCCACGCCCTCCGTCAACCCCACGCCGTGCCGCCGTGTCCAGGAGCTCCGCCACCCTCCTCTCCTTCGAGCAAGCCGAGCCCCGAGCGCTCGCAAGGCCCGAGCCCACCGCATCGACCTCGACCGAACCGCCGTCGCCGGAGATCCCCTTCAACACCGACGTCGCTCCGGCCCGTCCCCGGCCGCACCAAGTGCTTCGTCGAACTCCCCGTGAGCTTAGCCATCTTCCCCTCCCTTCTTTTCTTGCTTCCGAGCCGTGTAGCGACCTCCCGGAGCTCAACCGCACCCACCGCCGCGGAGCTCGTCGCCGACGTGCTCCCGGTCACCCTCCGGCCACCAACTGGTGTCCATCATGCTCACCGCGTCACGTAGCACCTAACCAGCTACTCCCCGCACCTCACCGACCCCTCTAGCGTAAAGTTCGCCCTCGGCCGAACTCCGGTGGCCGCCAAAGTCATTGCCGGCGCCAACTCCGGCCACCCCGACCCCAACGGACTCCACCAAGAGCTGCGGCTCCTCCCCAGCTCCACTCTGATGGCCTCCGCGACTCGTTTGGTTGCCGGAACGGCCAAAACCACTTCCGCCGCCGCGTCGGGCTCGCCGGCGGCTAAACGCCGGTGCAGCCGACCCGGGTTTGACCACGGGTGGGCCCTGGTTGACTCTCCTGAGTCAATGACAGGTGGGGCCCAGCCCTGTTAATTAAATAGGTTTACTTTTAATTAAACTTTAACTAAACTAATCACACTGACACGCGGGACCCACTGTCAGGTTTGACCCGGACCGTGTCCCGTTGACCTGCTGATGTCACACTGACGTCAGGCTGACGCAGTAATTGATTTCTGGATTTAATCTAATATAGGAAATTCCAGAATATAGTTTAAACTTCAAAAATTCATAACTTTTAATCTGTAACTCCAAATCAGACAAGTTATATATGAAAAATGATCAGAAAAATCCAATCTATCCATCTGTACTATTTTCATGCATGATTAAACAAGTTAACTTGATGTTTAATGCAGAACAAGGATAAAACACTTTAAAGGGCCATGTATGAGTTTGAAATTTGAATCTTTGGTTCAAATTGGTTCAAACCCTTCTGGTCTTAGTTGCATTAGCCCAACACACTCATATTGCCATGTTTCATGCATGCATCATATTGTTGCACATTGTTTGGTGATGGTTGTGTATCGGTGTTCTTTGCGGCAGGTTCTGCCTCCGAGGAGTACCGTGATTACCCTAACGAAGAACCGTATCAGTGCATCGAACCATCAGGCAAGCAACCAACCATTTGATCATATCGATACAATCCCATGTTCTCGCTCCTGCTCTCTTTTACTGCATTAAGACAACGCGTTTCAAACTGCTGTGTGCTACGGTAGTTGAACCCACTTCCTCTGCATGACCTGTCATTGCCACAGTAACTAGATGAAACCCACTAGCATGTGTAGGAGTTGATTGAGCCATATGTATGTGTTGTTCCTACCTTGCTATGCCTGCTATGCTTAGAGTCGTGTCAGGTCTGGTTCATCTGGGTGATGGGCTAGAGTGAAATGATTATGTCGGTAATGAGAGTGGTGTGGTGAACACGATTTGGTAAAGGTATCGATGAGAGGCCATGTAGGAGTACATGGTGGGTTGTTTCATTGAAGCCGACCTTAAGCACTGAGATCTGTATGTGTGATTTAAGATACAGCTACTACCATGCATTGGGCCCTGAAATATGACCCCGCTCGACTTCTTATCCACCCTAGTTCTCTGTCCAGGAGTTGCAAGTAGTTTCTGGTGTTTGTAGCCTACTGGAGGCCGTGGACAGCGCTGACCGTAGGGGTGGGCTGTGATGCGGTAGGTACGTGGCACGGTGTACCGAATACCCGTTAGGTATCTCGGGAACCCTGTTCACATCGTTCGGGGCTGTGAGCGAAACCTCGGCCGGATCTCCTCATGGATGGAACCCGAATAGGCGATAAACCTGGACTAGAGACTTAGGTGTTTAGGTAGGTCATGGTCTACACCCACGTCGGCTTTCGCTTGAAGTCTGCCGAGCACATGTCGTGTGCAGACGCTAAGTGGTGGAAACATGTATGAAGAAGTACACCCCTGCAGGGTTATCATGATCTATTCGAATAGCTGCGTCCGCGGTAAAGGGCTACTTGGTTGCCTATACAGTTCATAGACAAGTAAATGGAAACTACTAAAAGCCTCAAGATAAGTGTGAGTGTCGAGGATGGCTCTTCCGTAGGAAGACGGAGGTGGATCCTCGGTAGTGTATTGAAGTAGTCAGTAGTGGACTCGTGTGCGCAAAACCATTTCAAGTTGGAGTCTCGTAGGATAGCCTAGCCAAGAGTCAAAGCTGGCTTGCTGCAACAACTCCACCAACCCTTCTTGATAATATGCATGTATGTAGGATCTGATGTAAGTCTTGCTGAGTACCTTTGTACTCATGTTGCTATAATCTACATTTTTACAGAAGACGCTGCAACCCCTTCTGATGGGTTCTTCGTAGACGTTGACATCAATGAGTAGGCTAAGGCCCAGGTGGTGATCCTGAGCTTGTGAAGGACCACGTAGTATAGCTAGGCTTTCCAAGCCTCTTTTATTTTACTAGTTGTCTGTACTCAGACAAGTTACTTCCGCTGCTGGTTTGTATGACTGTATGACTTGAATGCTGGGTCGTGTGACCCGTACCTATGTGTATGTTATGTATGGCTCTCTGAGCCTTAAATAAAGTACTTGTGTCGTAGAGTCATGTTGTGATGCCTTGTTGTATTTGCACATATCGAGCATATTGTGTGTATGATTGAAATGCTTGGTATGTGTGGGATCTGACTATCTAGTTGTTTATCTTTAGTAGCCTCTCTTACCGGGAAATGTCTCCTAGTGTTCCACTGAGCCATGGTAGCTTGCTACTGCTCCGGAACACTTAGGCTGGCCGGCATGTGTCCTTCTTCGTTCCTGTGTCTGTCCCTTCGGGGAAATGTCACGCATTGAGTACCGGAGTCCTGTTAGCCCGCTACAGCCCGGTTTACCGGAGTCCTGCTAGCCCAGTGCTACAGCCCGGACCCACTTGCTGATGACCGACACGTTCGAAGCTGGGTCATGGATGCCTGTCCCTGTAAGTCTGTGCCACTTTGGGTTTACGACTAGTCATGTCAGCCCGGGCTCCTTATCATATGGATGCTAGCGACACTATCATATACGTGAGCCAAAAGGCGCAAACGGTCCCGGGCAAAGGTAAGGCGACACCCGTGGGATACCGTGCGTGAGGCCGCAAAGTGATATGAGGTGTTACAGCTAGATCGATGTGACATCGAGTCGGGGTCCTGACAGCGTTGGCATCAGAGCCGGACTGCCTGTAGGTTCTCCAAGCCAAACTGGTCGATGTTGAGTCTAGAAATTCTTTAGTTATATGTAGGGGAATTGTTTGTGGGTTGGAACGTAAGGCTCTTTTTACTCCTTTATCTTATGACATTCTGATCTGAGTCAGTCTATTCTTCCACCGGGGGTTAAGGAATTAGGATCTTTTCTCTCTATCAGGTTCACGTGTTACTAATCAGTAGTACCTTATAGGTTTGATGGATACAAGCCTAGTTCAGTTCTACTACCACATTATGTTGCTAGGATGGACTCAGAACTTTGATATGATGTTGTTGAGTGTGTATGAAATCCTTTGTCAAATGTCTCAAAATCCTTCTTGAGCATTTACAGCTGTTATGCTGCCGAAATTTTGCTAGAAATTCTAATGCCTTTGCATTATGGTTGTGCTTTCAGATGGCCACTCGCGACCTCAATCAAGTGGTTCGCCTGACTCGATGCCTAGATGTACCCGGCCATACCGCCATGTTGGTCAGGGTAATGACTGAGGCTGGATACCGTTGGTATCCTGAGTACACGGTCGAAGAGCAATTTCGAGACTTTAATCAAAGCCAGTATCTCTGCACTGTCAGGATATTTCCATCTTATCCTGGATCCACCGAGCCCCTTCACTGCTCCTATGGACTCGGGGTTACTATTGAGATGGCTGTGCAGGATGCCGCCTACTCTATGATGACCATCATGCGAGTCAGGTCTGGCCTATTTCGGGACTCTGATTTCCGGTATATGCCAGGATCACTTCCGGGAGCACAAGGGTATCTCCAGGCTATCTATGCTGACCCCACTCAGGAGGATTCACGGACTCGCACCACTGCTGAGATGCTCGAGGATAAGGACCGTGAAAATCGGGCCTTGAGGCTAGAGCTTTTCAATACCCGTGCTGACCATTGGGCCACGTTGACTCGGTTTGCACCGGCGGTGCAAGCTGGATATTCGGATATGCGCGATCTCTATCCTGTGAGATCTGCTCTGCCAGACGTGATGGGTTGGCGTGATGTAGGAGGCATCACCCCACCTCGCGGTCCCCGCAGGCCACCGTCTGTTGGTCCAAGACCTCATCCTAGCCCCTATGGTCCACAAGCTCCGCGAGATCGTCTGTTCCCGGATGATCATGTTGAGCTTCCAGGCTATGGAGGTGACTTCTACGAGGACTACTACGGATCGGTCTGAGTTAGTGGTAGTATCACTAGTTCGTACTAGCTGTGTCGTCTATCGTCCTGCGTGACTCGTGGGATATGACCTAGTTTGTACCGCTTCCGGAGGTGTAGAAAAATAATGTATAGGAGCTTGGGATGCCTCCGATGAGATGTAATCTTCCTTTCACCGTAATAGTACCTTGTTTGGTCTTGTACTAAACCTTGTATGGTGTGTATGACGATGGAATAAAGAAGCAGTTTCTGTATCTACCATGTCATACGGATGATCATCTTGCATTCCGAGTTATTCCTTACATTCTGTATCCTATGTCGGAATCTTATCATTCTGACTAAATCATTGTCTTGTTTACCTAGGATGGTCAACACGCGCAATAACCCTGCTCCTCAAGAGCAGGCCGAAGGCAGTGAAGTCAGGAATGCAAATCTGCCTCATCCTCCTTCCCTAGCCGAGGTTATGCTGGAAGCCGAGAGAAACAAGCGGGAGACCAACCGTTTGTTGGAGCGTATTGAACAGAACACAGCACACCATCAGAGAAATAACTTGGTGTCACTCAGTGATTTCATCAAGTTACATCCACCCACGTTCCACCACTCCGTCGAGCCTCTCGACGCTGATGACTGGCTTCGCAGTATTTCTCACAAACTGCGTTCCGCGCTAGTAGCTGAGGCTGACAAGGTCACCTTTGCTGCATATCATCTTGAAGGCCCCGCCAGTCTATGGTGGGAGAATTATGGAGCTATGCGCCCAGCGGGCCATGTCACTACTTGGGCTGAATTCAGCGAGGCTTTCCGTGAACATCACATTCCGGAGGGTCTCATGGACCGTAAACGTGAGGAATTTTGCAGTTTCACTCAGGGCCGACTCTCTGTGGATGCTTACAGCAGGGAGTTCGGTAACCTCGCACGATATGCCACTGAGGAAGTTTCTACTGATGCCAAGAAGCAAGCAAGGTTCCGTAAGGGACTTAGTCCTGAGATTCGCCGCGACCTCCGTCTGCATGAGTGCACATCTTTTCAGAAGCTTGTTAACAAGGCCATCAGTGCTGAGACTGGTCAGACTGATTATGACGCAACACGCAAGCATGGCCGTGACGTGGGTTCCTCATCCGGTGCTGGTCCTCAGAAGCGCCGCGTGTGGGTGCCTAACACTGCCCTGCCACCCAGGTTCACACCGAGGCCATCCTTCCAGGCGCCTCGCCCCGTTCAACAGTTTGCACCAGCCAAGCCCTATGGTGGTCCAACCAACAATGCTCCTCCACGCGCCAGTTCCGTGACTTGCTTTAAGTGTGGGGAATCTGGCCACTATATGCGCGAGTGTCCCCAGACCAACCCCAACCAACCTGCTAAAGCTGTTGGCCGTGGCAAGCCGACAGGTAAAGTGTTCCACGCCAAGCCGGCCACCGCTACATGTGGCCATGTCAACTGTATCTCTGCCGAAGAAGCTCAAGAGGATCCCAACGTCGTTCTCGGTACGTTCCTTGTTAATTGCCACCCGGCATCTGTTCTTTTCGATACAGGAGCATCTCATTCATTTATATCCGAGAACTATGCTCGTCTGCATAACACCACATTCTGTGAGATGCCCACCTCTATGGTAATTCAAACTCTGGGATCCAAATGGCAAACCTCTAGGGTAAGTCATGGAAATGAAATCCAAGTCGACAGACTTGTTTTCCTTGCATCTTTGATAGCTCTTAAATCTTCAGATATTAATATCATCTTGGGTATGGACTGGATGTCAGCCCATCATGCCAAAATTGATTGCTTCTCTAGGACTGTTCAACTCACCCATCCTTCGGGGAAGATAGTCAATGTCTTGACCCGAATAGCCAAGCGACAGTTATATTCTCTTAACGCCAGCCCTTTGCCAGACCTTGAGGACGTTCCGGTAGTCCGTGACTTCCCGGATGTCTTCCCAGAGGAATTGCCAGGTGTTCCACCTGACAGGGATGTTGAGTTCGTAATAGACCTCATTCCAGGAACCGTTCCGATTGCTAGAAGACCCTATAAGATGGCACCACTAGAACTAGCCGAGCTTAAGAAACAACTCGATGAGTCCTTGAAAAAGGGTTTCATCCGACCTAGTTCATCTCCGTGGGCTTGCCCCGTCCTCTTCGTCAAGAAGAAGGATGGTACGGACCGGATGGTTGTAGATTATCGACCTGTCAATTTGGTCACAATCAAGAACAAATATCCGCTCCCCAGGATCAACGACCTGTATGATCAGCTCGCTGGATCCTCAGTCTTCTCCAAAATGGATTTGAGGTTGGGCTACCATCAAATCAAAATCAGGAACGGGGACATTCCTAAAACGGCCTTTGTTACTCGTTATGGCCAATACGAGTACACCGTCATGTCCTTCGGTTTAACCAACGCTCCAGCCACCTTTTCTCGGTTAATGAACTCAATCTTCATGGAGTATTTGGATAAATTCGTCGTGGTTTACCTCGATGATATACTCATCTACTCCAAGAACGAGGAAGAACATGCCGAACATCTAAGGCTAGTGTTGAAGAAACTTCGAGAGCATCGCCTTTATGCCAAATTTTCTAAATGTGAATTTTGGTTGTCAGAAGTGACCTATCTGGGTCATGTAATATCTGGTAAAGGTATTGCTGTTAACCCTGAGCGAGTTCAAGCCGTCCTTAATTGGACTCCACCTGAATCGGTCAAGCAAGTTCGGAGTTTCCTTGGCCTAGCGAGCTATTGCCGTCGCTTTGTCGAGAACTTCTCCAAAGTTGCTAAACCTCTAACCGAACTCCTCAAGAAAGATAAAAAGTTCGAATGGACTCCACTATGTGAGCACAGCTTTCAGGAACTGAAAAGACGCCTGACTTCTGCTCCCGTACTGGTACCGCCAGACTTCTCTAAGGACTTTGTTATCTACTGCGACGCCTCGCGACAAGGACTAGGTTGCATTCTCATGCAAGATCGACACGTAATTGCTTACGCTTCACGGCAATTGCACCCACATGAGGAGAATTATCCTACTCATGATCTAGAGCTTGCAGCTGTAGTCTATGCACTTAAAACCTGGCGACATTACCTCCTCGGTAATCGTTGCGAAATATTCACTGATCACCAAAGTCTGAAGTACATCTTCACCCAACCGGATTTGAATCTCAGGCAAAGACGTTGGGTCGAGTTGATCACAGATTTCGACTTAGGAATAACTTACACCCCAGGGAAAGCCAACGTCATGGCTGATGCGCTAAGTCGTAAATCTTATTGTAACAACCTGATGTTACAACAAAGTCAACCGCTTCTCCATGAGGAATTTCGGAAGCTTAACCTTCACATTGTTCCTCAAGGATTTCTTTCCACCTTGGTGGCGAAACCTACTCTTACGGATCAAATTATCGCTGCCCAAAAGCGAGATAAGGGAATATCTAAAATCAAGGAGAACATTGCTAGCGGAGGTGCTAGTTGTTTCTCCACAAATGATCATGGTGTTGTGTACTTTGAGAACCGTTTAGTGGTTCCCAAGAACCAGCATCTACGGCAGTTGATCCTTAAGGAGGCTCATGAATCTCCTCTCACCATTCATCCCGGTAGTACCAAGATGTATCAGGACCTACGCCAGAGGTTCTGGTGGACTAGGATGAAGAGAGAAATTGCTCAGTATATTGCTAATTGCGACGTCTGCCGTCGTGTAAAAGCAGAGCATCAACGGCCTGCTGGCACCCTTCAACCCCTAGCTATTCCTGAATGGAAATGGGATAAAATTGGTATGGATTTCATTACCGGTTTTCCCAGGACCAAGAGAGGGAATAATGCTATCTTCGTCGTGGTCGATCGTCTTTCCAAAGGTAGCCCATTTCTTACCTGTTCGTGAGAGTATAACTGCTAGTCAGTTAGCAGACCTGTACATCTCCCGAATAGTGTCTCTCCATGGTGTTCCTTTGGAAATTAACTCGGATCGAGGAAGTCTTTTCACCTCTCGATTTTGGGAAAGTTTCCAAATATGGAACCCGCCTTTCCTTTAGCACCGCTTTTCACCCTCAATCGAGTGGTCAGGTAGAACGCGTCAACCAGATCCTAGAAGACATGCTTCGAGCCTCTGTTATCTCATTCGGAATGGAGTGGGAGAAATGCCTTCCATTTGCCGAATTTGCTTATAACAACAGCTATCAATCTAGCTTGGGTAAAGCCCCTTTTGAAGTTCTCTATGGACGACGGTGTCGAACACCCCTTAACTGGTCAGAAACCGGGGAAAGACAATTCTTTGGCCCGGATATGATTCAGGAAGCAGAAGAGCAAGTTCGCATCGTTCGTGAAAAGTTGAAAACAGCCCAATCTCGTCAAAAGAGTCAATATGACCGAAAACATAAGGCTATGACTTTCGAGGTTGACGAGAAGGCTTACCTTCGGGTTACTCCTCTGAAGGGAACCCATCGTTTCGGTATCAAAGGCAAATTGGCTCCTCGTTACATTGGACCTTTTCGCATTCTCGCTAAACGAGGAGAAGTTGCCTACCAGTTGGAACTACCTCCGCATCTCTCCAGAGTCCACGATGTCTTCCACGTTTCTCAACTCAGGCGTTGCTTCTCGGATCCTATCCGTGGAGTGGACCACGAAACGCTTGATCTCCAAGATAATCTCACGTATCGAGAGTACCCCATTCGTATCCTCGATCAGGCCGAGCGTACCACTCGACGTCATAATATCAAGTTTCTCAAAGTTCAATGGTCGCACCATTCTGAGGATGAAGCAACTTGGGAAAGGGAGGATCGTCTTCGACTCGAGTATCCCGCCTTCTTTCCGGAGGAACCCAAATCTCGGGACGAGATTCTTTTGAGTGGGGGTGAGTTGTCACACCCTAGCTAGTTCATGCATTAGAGTGTTGCATCATGTTTATTCTTTCATCAGAAACCTGAAATGGGGATGAAAGAACCCCCCGCCCCCTCTGAAACCAACTAGGGTTTACTAAAAAACTTTTTCAATGAACCTGAAATGCCCTTCTAAAATGCCCATCATTTTTGTCTTGGTTCAGAACCTCTGCCAAAAGTGATGCACATTTTCCTAGGTCATCTTAGGGTCTTTGAATTAAATCATAGATATTTGAATTTGGGCATTTAAAATTATATAAAATATTCAGATGCTCAAATATCTCCAAACTAAAATGTTTCATGTTGGAAATAATCCAACTATGGACCAGGAGTAGTTTGGTGACTTTAGGAGTTGCCTAAGTATTTTTAATAATTCAACAAAGTTGCAAAAGTATTAAAAAAACAGAAAACAGGAGAAATAGCAAAAACTTACCTGGCGCCCAGCACCCGGCCCACCTGCCGGCCCAGCCCAGCACCACTCCAGCGAGCTGCTTGCCGGCTAGGCAGGCAGGCAGGTGCCCGACGGTGACCGCAGCGCGCGCCACACAGCTGGCCGTCGCCCTGCTTCACCTCCACGCCTCGTGGCTGGATGGATGAACTCCATGCCGCGCCGTGAACCTCCAGGACACCTCCATTCTCCCCAACCCCTCTCTCTCGCGCTCCCCCGCCATGGCCGACGCCATCGCCACCACCCCCTCGCCGTAGCCACGCCCTCAGTCAACCCCACGCCGTGCCGTCGTGTCCAGGAGCTCCGCCACCCTCCTCTCCTTCGAGCAAGCCGAGCCCCGAGCGCTCGCAAGGCCCGAGCCCACCGCATCGACCTCGACCGAACCGCCGTCGCCGGAGATCCCCTTCAACGCCGACGTCGCTCCGGCCCGTCCTCGGCCGCACCAAGTGCTTCGTCGAACTCCCCGTGAGCTTAGCCATCTTCCCATCCCTTCTTTTCTTGCTTCCGAGCCATGTAGCGACCTCCCGGAGCTCAACCGCACCCACCGCCGTGGAGCTCGTCGCCAACGTGCTCTCGGTCACCCTCCGGCCACAAACTGGTGTCCATCATGCTCACCACGTCACGTAGCACCTAACCAGCTACTCCCCGCACCTCACCGACCCCTCTAGCGTAAAGTTCGCCCTCGGCCGAACTCCGGTGGCCGCCAAAGTCGTCGCCGGCGCCAACTCCGGCCACCCCGACCCCAACGGACTCCACCAAGAGCTGCGGCTCCTCCCCAGCTCCACTCCGATGGCCTCCGCGACTCGTTTGGTTGCCGGAACGGCCAAAACCACTTCCGCCGCCACGTCGGGCTCGCCGGCGGCTAAATGCCGGTGCAGCCGACCTGGGTTTGACCATGGGTGGGCCCTGGTTGACTCCGATGAGTCAATGACAGGTGGGGCCCAGCCCTGTTAATTAAATAGGTTTAGTTTTAATTAAACTTTAACTAAACTAATCACACTGACACGTGGGACCCACTGTCAGATTTGACCGGACCGTGTCCCGTTGACCCGCTGTTGTCACACTGACGTCAGGCTGACGCAGTAATTGATTTCTGGATTTATTCTGATATAGGAAATTCCAGAATATAGTTTAAACTTCAAAAATTCATAACTTTTAATCTGTAACTCCAAATCAGACAAGTTATATATGAAAAATGATCAGAAAAATCCAATCTATCCATCTGTACTATTTTCATGCATGATTAAACAAGTTAACTTGATGATTAATGCAGAACAAGATAAAACACTTTAAAGGGCCATGTATGAGTTTGAAATTTGAATCTTTGGTTCAAATTGGTTCAAACCCTTCTGGTTTTAGTTGCATTAGCCCAACACACTCATATTGCCATGTTTCATGCATGCATCATACTGTTGCACATTGTTTGGTGATGGTTGTGTATCGGTGTTCTTTGCGGCAGGTTCTGCCCCCGAGGAGTACCGTGATTACCCTAGCGAAGAACCATATCAGTGCATCGAACCATCAGGCAAGCAACCAACCATTTGATCATATCGATACAATCCCATGTTCTCGCTCCTGCTCTCTTTTACTGCATTAAGACAACGCGTTTCAAATTGCTGTGTGCTACGGTAGTTGAACCCACTTCCTCTGCATGACCTGTCATTGCCACAGTAACTAGATGAAACCCACTAGCATGTGTAGGAGTTGATTGAGCCATATGTATGTGTTGTTCCTACCTTGCTATGCCTGCTATGCCTAGAGTCGTGTCAGGTCTGGTTCATCTGGGTGATGGGCTAGAGTGAAATGATTATGCCGGTAATGAGAGTGGTGTGGTGAACACGATTTGGTAAAGGTATCGATGAGAGGCCATGTAGGAGTACATGGTGGGTTGTTTCATTGAAGCCGACCTTAAGCACTGAGATCTGTATGTGTGATTTAAGATACAGCTACTACCATGCATTGGGCCCTGAAATATGACCCCGCTCGACTTCTTATCCACCCTAGTTCTCTGTCCAGGAGTTGCAAGTAGTTTCTGGTGTTTGTAGCCTACTGGAGGCCGTGGACAGCGCTGACCGTAGGGGTGGGCTGTGATGCGGTAGGTACGTGGCACGGTGTACCGAATACCCGTTAGGTATCTCGGGAACCCTGTTCACATCGTTTGGGGCTGTGAGCGAAACCTCGGCCGGATCTCCTCATGGATGGAACCCGAATAGGCGATAAACCTGGACTAGAGACTTAGGTGTTTAGGTAGGTCGTGGTCTACACCCACGTCGGCTTTCGCTTGAAGTCTGCCGAGCACATGTCGTGTGCAGACGCTAAGTGGTGGAAACATGTATGAAGAAGTACACCCCTGCAGGGTTATCATGATCTATTCGAATAGCCGCGTCCGCGGTAAAGGACTACTTGGTTGCCTATACAGTTCATAGACAAGTAAATGGAAACTACTAAAAGCCTCAAGATAAGTGTGAGTGCCGAGGATGGCTCTTCCGTAGGAAGACGGAGGTGGATCCTCGGTAGTGTATTGAAGTGGTGAGTAGTGGACTCGTGTGCGCAAAACCATTTCAAGTTGGAGTCTCGTAGGATAGCCTAGCCAAGAGTCAAAGCTGGCTTGCTGCAACAACTCCACCAACCCTTCTTGATAATATGCATGTATGTAGGATCTGATGTAAGTCTTGCTGAGTACCTTTGTACTCATGTTGCTATAATCTACATTTTTACAGAAGACACTGCAACCCCTTCTGATGGGTTCTTCGTAGACGTTGACATCAATGAGTAGGCTAAGGCCCAGGTGGTGATCCTGAGCTTGTGAAGGACCACGTAGTATAGTTAGGCTCTCCAAGCCTCTTTTATTTTACTAGTTGTCTGTACTCAGACAAGTTACTTCCGCTGCTGGTTTGTATGACTGTATGACTTGAATGTTGGGTCGTGTGACCCGTACCTATGTGTATGTTATGTATGGCTCCCCGAGCCTTAAATAAAGTGCTTGTGTCGTAGAGTCATGTTGTGATGCCTTGTTGTATTTGCACATATCGAGCATATTGTGTGTATGATTGAAATACTTGGTATGTGTGGGATCTGACTATCTAGTTGTTTATCTTTAGTAGCCTCTCTTACCGGGAAATGTCTCCTAGTGTTCCACCGAGCCATGGTAGCTTGCTACTGCTCCGAAACACTTAGGCTGGCCGGCATGTGTCCTTCTTCGTTCCTGTGTCTGTCCCTTCGGGGAAATGTCACGCATTGAGTACCGGAGTCCTGTTAGCCCGCTACAGCCCGGTTTACCGGAGTCCTGTTAGCCCAGTGCTACAGCCCGGACCCACTTGCTGATGACCGACACGTTCGAAGCTGGGTCATGGATGCCTGTCCCTGTAAGTCTGTGCCACTTTGGGTTTACGACTAGTCATGTCAGCCCGGGCTCCTTATCATATGGATGCTAGCGACACTATCGTATACGTGAGCCAAAAGGCGCAAACGGTCCCGGGCAAAGGTAAGGCGACACCCGTGGGGATACCGTGCGTGAGGCCGCAAAGTGATATGAGGTGTTACAGGCTAGATCGATGTGACATCGAGTCGGGGTCCTGACATCAAGGTACTTCTGATCAAGTTGCTACTGAACTTCGTAGGTCCACAAGGACACGTTCCACACCAGAGTGGTATGGCAACCCTGTCCTGGAAATCATGTTGTTAGACAACGGTGAACCTTCGAACTATGAAGAAGCGATGACGGGCCCAGATTCCAACAAATGGCTAGAAGCCATGAAATCCGAGATAGAATCCATGTATGAAAACAAAGTGTGGACTTTGACTGACTTGCCCGATGATCGGCGAGCGATAGAAAACAAATGGATCTTTAAGAACAAGACGGACGTGGATGGTAATGTCACCATCTATAAAGCTCGACTTGTCGCTAAGGGTTATCGGCAAGTTCAAGGGATTGACTACGATGAGACTTTCTCTCCCGTAGCGAAGCTTAAGTCCGTCCGAATCATGTTAGCAATTGCCGCATACTATGATTATGAGATATGGTAGATGGAAGTTAAAACGGCATTCCTTAATGGGCATCTTAAGGAAGAACTGTATATGATGCAGCCGGAGGGTTTTGTCGATCCTAAGAATGCTAACAAAGTGTGCAAGCTCCAGCGATCCATTTATGGGCTGGTGCAAGCATCTCGGAGTTGGAACATTCGTTTTGATGAGATGATCAAAGCGTTTGGGTTTATGCAGACTTACGGAGAAGCCTGCGTTTACAAGAAAGTGAGTGGGAGCTCTGTAGCATTTCTCATATTATATGTAGATGACATACTTTTGATGGGAAATGATATAGAATTCTTGGATAGCATTAAGGCCTACTTGAATAAGTGTTTTTCAATGAAGGACCTTGGAGAAGCTGCTTACATATTAGGCATCAAGATCTATAGGGATAGATCGAGACGCCTCATAGGTCTTTCACAAAGCACATACCTTGATAAGATTTTGAAGAAGCTCAAAATGGATCAGTCCAAGAAAGGGTTCTTGCCTGTACTGCAAGGTGTGAGATTGAGCTCGGCTCAATGCCCGACCACGGCAAAAGATAAAGAAGAGATGAGCGTCATCCCCTATGCCTCAGCCATAGGATCTATTATGTATGCCATGCTATGTACCAGACCTGATGTAAACCTTGTCGTAAGTTTGGTAGAAAGGTACCAAAGTAATTCCGGCAAGGAACACTGGACAGCGGTCAAGAATATCCTGAAGTACCTGAAAAGGACAAAGGACATGTTTCTCGTTTATGGAGGTGACGAAGAGCTCGTCGTAAAGGGTTACATCAACGCTAGCTTCGACACAAATCTGGATAACTCTAAGTCACAAACCGGATACGTGTATATGTTGAATGGTGGAGCAGTAAGCTGGTGCAGCTGCAAGCAGAGCGTCGTGGCGGGATCTACATGTGAAGCGGAGTACATGGCAGCCTCGGAGGCAGCGCATGAAGCAATTTGGGTGAAGGAGTTCATCACCGACCTAGGAGTCATACCCAATGCGTTAGGGCCGATCAAACTCTTCTGTGACAACACTGGAGCTATTGCCCTTGCCAAGGAGCCCAGGTTTCACAAGAAGACCAGGCACATCAAGCGTCGCTTCAACTCCATCCGTGAAAATGTTCAAGATGGAGACATAGATATTTGCAAAGTACATACGGATCTGAATGTCGCAGATCCGTTGACTAAACCTCTCTCGCGAGAAAAACATGATCAACACCAGAACTCTATGGGTGTTCGATTCATCACAATGTAACTAGATTATTGACTCTAGTGCAAGTGGGAGACTGTTGGAAATATGCCCTAGAGGCAATAATAAATGGATTTTTATTATATTTTCTTGTTCATGATAATTGTCTTTTATTCATGCTATAATTGTATTATCCGGAAATCGTAATACACGTGTGAATACATAGACCACAATACGTCCCTAGTAAGCCTCTAGTTGACTAGCTCATTGGTTAACAGATAGTCATGGTTTCCTGACTATGGACATTAGATGTCATTGACAACGGGATCACGTCATTAGGAGAATGACGTGATGGACAAGACCCAATCCTAAGCATAGCACAAGATCGTGTAGTTCGTTTTGCTAGAGCTTTTCCAATGTCAAGTATCTCTTCCTTAGACCATGAGATCGTGTAACTCCCGGATACCGTAGAAGTGCTTTGGGTGTACCAAACATCACAACGTAACTGGGTGACTATAAAGGTGCACTATAGGTATCTCCGAAAGTGTCTGTTTGGTTGACACGGATCGAGACTGGGATTTGTCACTCCAGATTACGGAGAGGTATCACTGGGCCCACTCGGTAGTGCATCATCATAATGAGCTCAAAGTGACCAAGTGTCTGGTCACGGGATCATGCATTATGGTACGAGTAAAGTGACTTGCCGGTAACGAGACTGAACGAGGTATTGGGATACCGATGATCGAGTCTCGGGCAAGTAACATACCGTCTAACAAAGGGAATTGCATATGGGGTTGATTGAATCCTCGACATCGTGGTTCATCCGATGACATCATCGAGGAGCATGTGGGAGCCAACATGGGTATCCAGATCCCGATGTTGGTTATTGACCGGAGAGCCGTCTCGGTCATGTTTGCGTGTCTCCCGAACCCGTAGGGTCTACACACTTAAGGTTCGGTGACGCTAGGGTTATTAGGAAGACTTGTATGTGATTACTGAATGTTGTTCGGAGTCCCGGATGAGATCCCGGATGTCACGAGGAGTTCCGGAATGGTCCGGAGGTAAAGATTTATATATGGGAAGTTGTCATGCGGACACCGGAAAGTTTCGGGGGCATATCGGTATTGTACTGGGGCCACCAGAGGGGTTCCGGGGGTCCACCGGGAGGGGCCACCCCTCTTGGTGGGCCACATGGGCCGCATGGGGCAGGGAACCAGCCCCTGGAGGGCTGGGCGCCCCCCCCCCTTGGGCCCATGCGCCTAGGGTTGGGGGGGAACCCTAAAGGGGGCGCACCCCCTTTGCTTGGGGGGCAAGCCCCCTCCCTGGCCGCCCCCCCTCTAGATCTTATCTAGAGGGGGCCGGCCCCCTTCCCCCTTCCCCTATAAATAGAGGGGCGAGGGGAGGGCTGAACACCTGATCCAAGGCGCAGCCCCTCCCCTCCCCAACACCTCTCCTCCTCCGTTGAGCGCTTGGCGAAGCCCTGTCGGAGTACTGCCTCTCCACCATCATCACGCCGTCGTGCTGCTGCTGGAGCCTTCTTCCTCAACCTCTCCTTCCCCCTTGCTGGATCAAGAAGGAGGAGACGTCGTCCGTACCGTACATGTGTTGAACACGGAGGTGCTGTCCGTTCAGCACTTGGTCATCGGTGATCTGAATCACGGCGAGTACGACTCCATCATCACTGTTCCCTTGAACGCTTCCGCACGCGATCTACAAGTGGTATGTAGATGCAATCTCTCTCCCATGACTCGTTGCTTAGATGAACTCATAGATGGATCTTGGTGAAACCGTAGGAAAAATTTTATTTTCTGCAACGTTCCCCATCACACATACCTCATAACTAAATTGTACTGCTCGTCAATTATATTCCTTTGAAAAACACTCTAGTAATCTAAAATTTTATGTATGTCATTTAGTGGAATTTTCTCTTGACGTCTACCATGATACATACCATTTATAGTAAATTTTTACATAAAGACCAATTTCAGGAAAAAAGAACATTACTTCTGATAGTGCATGAATAAGAATAACACACAATTACCTCTTCAAAAACATGTATTCTACAAGTTGAAACTTGGAGCAAGGTAACTGAGACAATTCTAGAACATAAACTACAATTAGAAAGTATCTAGAGTTAATAGATGTGAAATACATTAGGTTACTCTTACCTAGGTGGTGGGGTAGTATAACTGCAGGGCGGCGGCTGCCAACCATCACCTAGGGACACACGAGGACGTGAGTCTCAGCTCTCACCTGGAACAACAATTAAAGGCAACAATTTGGCAGACATTCAGATATATGTCATGAACACACATTTTTGCCAATGAATATTTTTTCACTATCTAGGATCTCGGATCAAGCACAAGATAAAAAAAGTGAAGTGCACAAAAATAGGATCTGAAGCAAAAAAAATTGAAGGTTTCTGAGCAGCCAGAGAGGTTAGGGACTCATATGGTGCTGAGGGCACCTGTTGTCTCGTTCAGTTCTCGGCCTAATCTGATGTTGCCGCTTCCCGTGGAAGAGAGGGACCGAGGGAGGCTCACGAATGGAGAACCTCTCACGCACGCCTAAGGAGGAAAGGAAGACCAATCTGCTGGAGGCCGCCGACGCTCTCTGCTCATGGCAACGCCGTCAAATGACTGCAGCAGCGCATGACACCTCGAAAGAAAGGACATGGAAGAGGATGTGAAACCAATCAGTTCCTTTCGGTGCACATATAAGCTCTGCCAGACGAGATGAGGATGCAAGCAGGCATGGAAATCAAGTACCTCGGCGAATCCCTCGGTGGCCATTGGCGTCGGTCTGTGATAACCCGCAAGTATACGGGGTAGTTGTAGCCTCTTTCGATAAGTAAGAGTGTCGAACCCAACAAGGAGCTAAAGGTAGAACAAATACTCTCTCAAGTCCTATCGCCCACTGATACGACTCTACGCATGCTTGACATTCGCTTTACCTAGAACAAGTATGAAACTAGAAGTACTTTGTAGGTGTTGTTGGATAGGTTTGCAAGATAATAAAGAACACGTAATTAAAAAGTAGGGGCTGTTTAGATAAAGATGCAAAAAAAGTAAATAAAACGAGTGTGGGAAAGTGGTGGTAGGAGTTGTGAAATTGTCCCTAAGCAATTGACTACGTTACTAGATCGATAGCAAGTATTATGTGGGAGAGGCCACTGCTAGCATGTGATCCCTGACTTGGAATTATATGCACTTATGCTTGGAACTATTAGCAAGCATCCGCAACTACTAACATTCATTAAGGTAAAACCCAACCATAGCATTAAGATATATTGGTCCCCCTTCAATCCCGTATGCATCAATTTCTATGCTAGGTGGAAGCTTCTGTCACTCTAGCCCTCCAATACATAGTCCTATCAACATACAACTAACCCTAAGGTGTGATCCATGCACGCACTCATATGATGGGCACCATAGGACAGCAACATAACCACAAGCAAATTAAATCAATCATAGCAATTCATCAACCACTAATAGGACAACGAAAATCTACTCAGACATCATAGGATGGCAACACATCATTGGAAAATAATATGAAGCATAAAGCACCATGTTCAAGTAGAGGGTACAGCGGTTTGCGGGAGAGTGGACCACTGTAGATAGAGGGGGGAAGGTGATGGAGATGTTGGTGAAGATGACGGTGGTGTTGGTGAAGATCGCAGTGATGATGATGGCCCCCGGCGGTGTTCTGGCACCACCGAAAGCAAGGGGGAGAGAGCCCCCCTTCTTCTTATTCTTCCTTGACCTTCTCCCTAGATGGGAGAAGGGTTTCCCCTATGGTCCTTGGCTCCCATGGCTTGGGAGGGGCGAGAGCCCCTCCGAGATTGGATCTATCTCTCTGTTTCTGCGTTCTCTGATTCTACCCCTTCACCGTTTCTTTTATATCCGGAGATACGTAACTCCGATTGGGGTGAATCTTTCGCCCAGATCTTTCTCATAAAATTAGCCTTTTTGTGGAAAAAGAAGAGCGTCAACCGCCTTACGGGGGGCCCAGGAGAGTCCAGGGCGCGCCTGCCTCCCTGGGGCGCGCCCCCTATCTCCTGGCCCCCTCGGGTACCGTCTCGCGTTGATTTTACTTCCCAAAAAATCATAAATATTCCAAAAAAATCTCCGTCCGTTTTTGTCCCATTTGGACTCCGTTTGATATTGGGTTTCTGCGAAACATAAAACATGCAACAGACAGGAATGGGCACTGGGCACTGGATCAATATGTTAGTCCAAAAAATACTATAAAAAGTTGCCAAAAGTATATAAAAGTTGAATAATATTGGCATGGAACAATCAAAAATTATAGATACGACGAAGACGTATCAGTCTGCATCTCGAAGAAGAGGGCCACCCGCTAGTGGCTGTTATCCATATCGTGTTCTTGTTCCCTCTTCATCTCGAGGGGCTTTGCCTTGGTGGTCTGACGTGGACCTATGCCTGGGTCGCCGAGAAGGCAGTGAGGCACCGACGGAATAGGATCCGGATCCCCTCCCAGGCGGGTGGCGCCATCCACGTCGGGCATGAAGAGAGCCGATGGGAAGGAGTAATAATGCTAAACATACAAAGAGTTACACGCAATTACACGCTGACTAGGATTTTTTTCATCTACTAACCAATCACAAACTTGCCCCCCTGATTTTCGGGGGGGGGGGGGTGAGCCGCCTCCTCATCTATTGACCAATCAAATTAACTCTTTTTATAAAATCTTGTTATAGACAGATGATTTGCAATACAATTGATTGATTGGGGTGCTTGTGCATGCATATATAATACAAGGGAAGGCCTCTATCTCAACTACACAAGACTACGAGGTGGGCCACAACTCCAATATACATGCAGTACAAAATACATACTCAACACCCCCCCCCCCCCCCGCAGTTGAAGCGTCGCCGGAGACACAGAGACTGGACCGAAACTCCTCGAAGACGGGAGTAGGCAATCCCTTAGTCATCACATCAGCAAACAGTTGCGTTGTCGGCACGTGGAGAACCCGAACACGGCCAAGGGCAACTTGCTCGTGCACAAAGTGAATATCGAGCTCAATATGCTTCGTCCGTCGATGGTGCACCGGGTTGGCAGAGAGGTAGACCGCGCTGACGTTATCATAGTAGACAAGAGTGGCCTTGTGAACATCACAAAGCAACTCCTGGAGCAGCTGACGTATCCAAGAGCACTCGACCACGGCATTAGCCACGGCGCGATACTCTGCCTCGGCGCTAGAGCGGGAGACCGTGGGCTGCCGCTTCGATGACCAAGAGATCAACAAGGGCCCAAGGTAGACGCAGTAGTCTGACGTAGAGCGTCGCGTGTCAGGGCAGCCAGCCCAGTCGGCATCCGAGTATGCCAGAGGCGGAGGCCGTCAGGGTGAGTCCCAAAGACATGGTGACGCGTATGTAACGGAGAATACGCTTCACCAGAGTCCAGTGAGAGTCACGCGGGGCGTGCATATGGAGGCACACCTGCTGGACAGCGTACTGCAGGTCGGGACGAGTCAGCGTCAGGTACTGTAAAGCACTAACAATAGAGCGATAAAACGCTCCATCGCACGCTAGAGACCCCTCGAGAGTAGAGAACTTCGCCTTCGTGTAGACAGGGGTGGGCGCCGGCTTGCAGTTAAGCATACCGGCACGCTCCAGGAGCTCGTGGCGTACTTCTGCTGATGCAGAAAGAAGCCGTCAGTCCGTCGGACCACCTCGATGCCGAGGAAGTAGTGCAGGGGCCCCAAGTCCTTGAGGGAGAACTCATCACGAAGACGAGCAGTCAGCCGCTGAAGGAGGTCGGGGGCGGACGCCGTGAGGATGATGTCGTCGACGTAGAGCAGCAGATATGCCGTGTCAACTCCCTGATGATACACGAAGAGTGAAGCATCGGAGCGAGTGGGCCGAAATCCGAGAGACTGCAGGAAGGCTGCGATACGCTGGTACCAAGCCCGAGGTGCCTGCTTCAACCCATAAATAGAACAGGAGAGCAAGCACACGAAGTCGGGGTGCTCGGCATCGACGAAACCAGTGGGCTGCTCACAGAACACCTGCTCGGCGAGATGGCCGTGCAAGAAGGCGTTGGAGACATCCAACTGATGCACAGGCCAGGCGCGCGAGACCGCCAGCTGAAGCACGGCGCGAATCATGCCCGGTTTCACAACCGGGGTGAAGGTGTCGGTGAAGTCCACTCCCGCATGCTGCCGAAAACCACGAACCACCCACCGAGCCTTGTAGCGCTCGAGAGAACCGTCCGGCGAGTCTTGTGGCGAAACACCCACTTGCCAGAGATGATGTTGGCACGAGGGGGTCGCGGAACAAGCTGCCACGTGCGGTTGCGCTGTAAGGCATCGAACTCCTCCTACATCGCAGCTAGCCAGTGGGGATCCCGAAGGGCAGCGCGGGCGGATGGGGACGGGTGATGGCGTCAAGTCGAGGCGGCGCACGCATAATTGTCGGCGGAGTAGCGCGTGTTGGGCCGAAGCACTCCTGCTTGGGCATGGGTAGTCACGCCAAGTGGTGGGGCAGCAGGGCCGGCGGGTGCCACGGCGGCAGGGGCCGTGGCGGCGGGGGCACCAGGTGCGGCGGCGGAGGCTGCGGCGGCGGTAGGGGCCGCGGTGGTAGCAGCGTCAGCCGAGCCGACGGCGGAAGAGGCGACGGGCGAGGGTGACATCGAGCCCGTCGCAGGGTGGGCGGGCGGGGTGCCGGGCTCAACCTCGTATGAGGGAGACGGGGACCCGGGGGCCCGCTCGGACTCAACCTCAGGGGAGGGAGTCTCGAAGCCAGGTGGTGGCGGCAGAGGGCGTCGTGCCGGGGGAGCCGCTGGGGGATGCCGCCGCGCATCGCTCCATGAAGGGGGCGCGGGGGCCGGAGCCGAAGGAACCTGAAAAAAAGGGAACACCGTCTTGACAAAGTACACATGCCTCGAGGTGTACACACGATGAGTGACAGGATCATAGCACCGGTAACCTTTGGTGTTAGGAGGGTAGCCAAGGAATATGCATGGGACGGATCGTGGTGCGAGCTTGTGTGGCGTGGTGGACGCGGTGCTAGGATAACAGAGACACCCGAAGATGCGGAGACCATCATAGGACGATGGTGTACCGAAGAGAAGGTGGTGAGGGGCGTAGTTCCACCGAGGATGACACGGACGAATGTTAACTAAGAGAGTGGCAGTAGCGAGGGCATCGGGCCAAAACCGAGCGGGCACGTTAGAGTGAAAGAGTAACATGCGAACGCAGTCATTAAGAGTGCGGAGAATGCGCTCGGCGCGGCCGTTCTGCTGGGAAGTCTAGGGGCAAGTCGGACGGAAGGTGGTTCCGTGAGAGGCGAGAAGTGTGCGAAAAGCAACGTTGTCAAACTCTTTTCCGTTATCAGTTTGGAGTGCGAGTATGGGGCGACCGAACTGGGTGGTGACATAGGAATAAAAGGCGGTGAGTGTGGCTAAAGACTCGGATTTACGACAAAGGGGAAAAGTCCACACATAATGAAAGTAATCATTTAAAATCACCAAGTAGTAAAGATAGCCCGTGTTACTCGCAACGGGAGAGGTCCAAACATCACTATGCAGTAATTGAAACGGAAAAGGGAAGACGAATGTGCTTGCCTAAGCGACAAGCCTCATAAGAGTGCTCGTCGAGCTTATCACATGAGAAAGAGAAACTCCTAAGAATTTGACGTAAGACGGTGTGGTTGGGGTGACCCAAGCGAGCGTGCCAAAGGTCAACGCCGGCGGCAAGGGCGACAGGTGCGGAGGTGGAGGCGCCGGCGTGCACAGGGTAGAGCTCATCAAGACTGTCACATCGGTGAAGGACCATCCGGGTACGGGCGTCTTTCACAGAAATGCCAACACCGTCAAATTCAACAGTAAGTGGGTTCTCACAAGTAAGATGACGAACGGAAACTAGGTTCATGACTAAATCAGGTGAAACAAGGACATTAGACATAGTGATGGGTGTGGAAGTGGAGAGAAAGCTAGTGCTACCGATATGAGTAATAGGTAAGGAGGAGCCATTGCTGACAGTGATACGAGTGGGTGTGTGAACGGGAGTGGAGGAGGTTAGGTTACCGGGATGAGCTGCCATGTGCATAGTAGCACCTGAGTCCATGTACCAGCCGCCTCCAACGACAGAGCTACTCGGCGACAGCGCAGAGTGCTAGGCGACGAGGAGGGTGGGGTCCCAGGGCACAGGTACCGGCGGCGGCGGGAGGCCACCGTAGGACGGCGCTGGGACGGGCGGGCCATAACCACCGAGGGGCGGCAGCGCAAGGAGGGTGATGTAGCTGGCGCCAGTCGGCTGGAAGGGCGCGCCGATGAACGTCTGCTGGCCAGCGGGGAAAGCCGGCTGATAGTGCCCCCCCCCCCCCCGGCGTCCTGAGCCCACTGCTGCTACAGGCGGCGGCGACCGCCGCCACGCCGGTTGCGTCGGCCCCCTCCCCCGTGCCGGTGCTGCGGGGGAGGCGCTGGTGGCGACAACGGGTAAGGGCATCTCCAGCCGTTGAGCCCCCCGAGAGGCATTTTTTCTGCCTCCTGGGGGGCTGCCGGCGAATTTTTTTGCCTGGGGGTAAATATTTATCCACTCATTGCCCGCACCCAGCCACCATCACCACGCGAACCGCCCTGGCTAGCGGATCGCCTGCTCGGTGGCAATGAAGCACGGCCACGGCGCGTGCGCGGCGCTGCTGAACCCGTCAGCGGCGGAGCACATGGTGTGGCCATCGCCGCTCAAGTTCATCGGCGAGCCGCGGGCGGACGCGAGGGCATTCCTGGAGGTGGCAAGAGGCAGCCCTTGCCGAGGCCAACAGGGAGCGGGAGAAGAAGATCCTGGGCAGCAAGTACTCGAACTCCTCGCCGATACAAGGTCAGAGGCGTGCAGCTCGCGCTCTGCTGCCACAGCAAGCCCAACCCGATACAAGAAGCCACGCTCGAGCAGCAGCGAGGTGAGACGGCCACGCCCGCGGGATCCGGCCGGAGAGGCGAGCTCGGGTGGCAAGGAGGAAGGCGGCGGGGCTGCGGGTGGACGGTACGCCGCCGCCCAGGAATCAGAGGAGCGGCACCAGGATCTTGGCGGCGTCCGGGGCGTTCTCGACGGCACGACCGTCGTCTACTTCAGCTACATCGGCGACGACTCCGTGTCCACCATGGCCGAGAAGATCCGGGACCCTGCCCGCGCGCTACCCATCGGCATCGTCGGCTCCGTGCTCAATGTCTCCACTGCTCGTAGGTGGTGAAGGCGTGCACCGCCGCCGTCACATGCTCGTGCTCCAGGGCACTGGCCTCGGCTACTCGTGGGAGGTGGGAGGCGCTCGTGGGGACGGCGCAAGAGGGAGCGGGTCCGGCGCAGCTCGACGTCGTCGGCGAGGCGTTCTGTGCGGGCAGGAGTTGGTGGGGGAGAGAAAGAGAAAAGAGATCACGTGGGTGGGCCTGAAGGAAAAGTGAGGAGAGAGAGGGAGTGGGAGGCTGACAATGGGCCCAAAGCAACTAAAGTAGTCTCTCTCCTCCCCCAGCTGCCCCCGGGATCCTGGGAATGGGATGAGAGCGCCGGCCATAGTTTTGGCCAAATCCAGCGATATTTGTGTTCCTGGGGGCGCGAGTGGGAACTTTTTTGGCCGCCGGCGCTGGAAAAGTGCTCTTGGGGGCCTTCCTGGGGGGACGGGTGGAGATGCCCTAACACCCGGCGGGTGCGGGAGGACGCGACTGGATCGACGCGGCCGGTAGAGTGGTTCCACCACAGATGGTGAAGTAGCCCGGAAAGTCCATGGAAGGCGTCAGAAGCGGCGGGAAGAGGAAGGGGCGGCGGCGGCGGCGGCGCGAGCGGGAAGGCGCGGCGGCAGCGGTGAGGGGGAGCGGCGACAGCGGCGACGCACGCAGGCAGGCGCGGCACGGGCGGCGGCGGCACGCGCAGGGAGGCGCGGCGCGGCGGCGGTGGTGGGGAGCGGCCGCGGGGGTAGGCGCTGCGGGGCGGCGGCGGCACGCGGGGAAGCGTTGCGCGGCGGTTTTGTGAGGAGGTGGTAGCGGCTGCAGCGAGAAGGCACGGCGGCTGAGGAAAGCGGCAGATGCACGCGGCGACAGAAAAAGGCAGCGGTGCGATGGAAAGCTAGCTAGCGAAGCTAGCGATGGAAACCTAGCTAGCCAACGGTCAACGCGGTCGCGGCGTGACGAGCGGAGAAGCGGCACGGGGCGCGCAGGGTGCGGAAGCGAGGATGGGGTGCGGCGCCGGCGGCGCGGCGGTGGCTGACCCTAGGGTTAGACCGGAGAGGATGATACCATGTAGACAGATGATTTGCAATACAGTTGATTGATTGGGGTGTTGGTGCACGCATATATAATACAAGGGAAGGCCTCTATCTCAACTACATAAGACTAGGAGGTGGGCCACAACTCCAATAGACTCGGGAAGGAGGGGAGGTGAACATCAGTACAGACACAAGCGCTCATATACACGCGCATACGCTCATCCCTATGAACGCACACACGCACACCCTACCCCTATGAGCACCTCCGAAAGACTGAGCCGGCATATCATCTTGAGATTTACAAAGTCACCGTAGGCGCCTCGTCGTCAACGGGAACGTCTCCTTCCACTGAATGCGCATCGCCGAAAATCCTGAAATAAATTCAGAAATAAATGCGAGCACCAGGATTTGAACCCTGGTGGGCTGGGGATACCACAGTCCCTCTAACCATCTAATCATAGGTTGGTTCGCGGAGACGTGCTTACTTGGGTGGTTCTTCTCCACCGGTTTTGTGTTGCATTGCGAGCACGGATATAGGAAAGAAATCGGTGGATTGATTCCTTCCCTCGGTGGTGTGGAATGAAACGAGGAAAAGATCAATCGAGGGGGAGTCCTGTCGATCGATGGGAGGAGTACGAGCGTTGTTTGGATAGGGCGTATGTACACAATCTGTTCTCTATAAACCAGGAAAACGGTTCAACAGACTAAAATCTTGTTTGGCTACGATCACTAATCCACGTATATAGAAAACTTGGTTCTCCAAAACCCTGGATTTCAGGTTTGTGGGAAATCTACTATTATCCGTTTTCCAAAATCGCGATCGCTATATACGTGATCGTAACTGCTTCCCCCTCCGACGGCTCGTTTCCCTACAGCTTCGTGGCGCCAGTTTTGCGTTTTCTGCCGCTCACCTCCAGCTCCGACATGGCCGCCGTCAGGTGGCCGGCGTCGAGCATTCCCTTGAGATCTGCACTACCTGGTACGGATGCGCCTGGACGGCCAGCGTCTGAGGGGCGGCGGACCTGCGAATCAACTCGACCCGCGCTGAACCTATTTGGTGCCGAGAGGGATGCTCTGGACGTCCGGCATCGAGGCGCGGCGGACATACCGGATGAGCTCGAGGAGCAGTTCTCCCCGCGCAGATCCTATGCGGGGCCGACAAGGGATGTTCCTGGACAGCTAGCGTCGAGGGGCGGTGGACCTGCGGGATGCACTCGAGGAGCGGCTCCCCAAGCAGAACCTATGCGGGCCGACGAGGGGCGCTCCTGTACAGCAAGCGCCGAGGGGCGGCAGACTGCGGGATGAGCGTGAGCAGAAGCTCTCCTTGTTTAGAGCCTATGGGCGACCAGGGAAGCCTCTCTGCGCGAACTCGTCGAGGCCGTCCCGTTGGGAGGAGTGCACCGGCATCGCAAAACAAGGGGAGAAGTGCACCGGCGTCTACGGGCTGAGAACGAACTACAGAAGAAGAATCGCAGGTGGATCTTGCGAAGCCATCAGCAATGGCCAAAATTGGGGTTAGTAAGGGCATGTACAATGGTTCTATCTTAGCAATGCCACGTAGGATAAATGATGGGGTGGAAGAGAGAGAAATCATAAGAAAAGGCGTGTCTTCTCTTATTTAAGAGAAGACAAAAAATGATCTCTTAGCTCAATATGTCTCACCATGTTTTTAGGAATAGCTAGTTATTTAAGATAAGGATAAGAGATGACCCATTATATATACCTATTTTTGTCATCTTTAAATTACATGCAAGACTTACGATAAGACTACCTTATCAACCATTGTACATGCTTTAAGAGAGAGAGGGTCACGGAAGGAAGCTAATCGTTATCTATCCAAACAAGGAAATACACAAGCCAGTTTTACCCTTTTCCAAACCCAAACGTGTTATTGTGTAAATCGGTAATCCAAAAATCAATTAGCAAAACTGATTTAATCCAAAAATCAATTAGCAAAACTGATTTTGCTAAAATCTTGGTACAAACTCGATTTTCCATATACCGCCTCTTATCCAAACAAGAGAAAATGAAAGAGTGGATGATGCGAAGTCTGTTTGCTGAAGGTTTGCATCATCCACTCTTTGTGCATCATAATTTTGTGCAAAGAACTCCATTACCGTCAACGTCATTCCAGCAACACGATGATGCAGAAGCGAAGTTATCCTCCTTTTAAAAACCCAATGTAATTCAAGGTAAACAGTAGCATGTTATTATTATTACATATCTTCGTCACTTGTAGTTGTAAGCTCAAATAAACCACTGACGTATATAATGGAAATAAATATTCGAGCTCACATATATGATTGTTCAAAAAATATGGGAATATGTGAAACCTGTATATAGCACGTACACTGAATCACATACATACATACAAATGTATTAACAAGCAAGTCTAAGATCGGCCGATCGAAACATACATGCGTAGTATATCAACACTATCAATTGGACCATTGCAATGTACGTATGTATGAGTAGCACACAAACTATTATTGATCATACCCTAAAACGAAATCCTGCAGATTCATTGAGTTTCCACCTTGGAGCTGGAGCTGCTGGCCGCCGGTCGTAGGAACATAGTGATCGCAAGACGCCATCCACGTGGAGAACTTCTCGTCGGCACCAACGACGGCGCCGCCATCCGGGCACTGCAGCTCCGGCAGGGGAGGAACTCCGCCTTGAAAGGCTCCGGCCGCGGCAAGCTGCTTGCTGTAGAGGAAGTCGTACAGCTCGTCGACGTGGCCGTAGCCGAAGCCACCGCCTACCATTGACGCCGAGCTCATCTCGACGGTACTGGCCACTCCAGCGGCCTCGCCGGCAGCAGAGCCAAACCCTAGCTTGGAGGCGGATCGCTCCTCGAAACCGCCCGGCACCGGCATGTCGTAGCTCGCTCCAGCGGAAGGGTTTAGCTGTTGCTCGGCTTCCACGACGTCCGCGGCAGCAAGGGAGTGACCGTGACTGACAGTCGTCATGGCAACCGCGTCCGTCGGTGGCTCGAGCTTCGGCCACTGCGGCGGCGCGTTGCTGGCGCCGCAGCCAAACGCGCTGTAGAGTCCCTGCAGGCGCATGTGGAGCTGGATCCGCTCCAGCGCTGACGAGCTGAGTGCCGCGGTGGTGCCGCTAGCGTTCCCGCTGCTGCTGGCGCTGCCGCCGCCCGCCGCCAGGTAGGAGTAGGGCATCGGCGCGTCTTGGTTGGCGCGCTGCAGGCGGCGGGACGGCGCGCGCTTGCCGAGGAGCTTCTTCTTGAGCTTGGTGTTCCAGTAGTTCTTGATGTCGTTGTCCGTTCTGCCCGGCAGCTGCGCCGCGATGATCGACCACCTGAATCCATGGTCCATCCATGCGTTAATTAGTAGCATTTCTAGTGTAAGAGGTCGATCAATCGATGTGATTTTGATGGATCAGGAGAAGTTGAAGGGGAACTTTTACGGTGGAGATTAATTACTAGAACGTGTTGCATGCGATGAGGAAGAGGAAATTGAGGTTAGGTAACTAATTGATTACCTGCTGCCGATGCTAATGTAGAGGCTGCAAATGATGTGTTCCTCTTCCTCTGTGAAGTCGCCGTGCTTGATGTTTGGCCTCAGATAGTTGAGCCATCTGAGCCTACAGCTTTTGCCGCACCTCTTCAGCCCTGCACAACCAAACATTCATAGATCTTCAGTGACAATTTAGCAAGAACACATCTGTAAGGAAATTAATTACAAGAATAAATGTTTGAATTGTCAATACAAAAATTAATTATCTGATGATTGACATAGAAGTATTACAGAACTATAGCTAGCTAGTACTAACACACTAGGCATAGTACTGAAGATCACATGCCCTACAATAATTATCTGTGCATCAGTAAAGTAGTTAAGGCCTAATCACATGTTCTTACTTCATGCAATTACCATGATACATACTAGTTTCCATATTTTATAGTAGAAAGGAAAGTTGCTTCTTTGTCAAGATGATCGATCTCATCTAACTAGATCTGTCACCCTAGGACAAACAAATAGGCCAAACCATGGATGGAACATCATACTAGCTTTCTTTCCATCAAAAGTTTAAGAACAACTAACTGTAATTCCATTGGTTGCAACTGAAAACTACAGCTAGCTCGCTTGAATCAGGTACCAAACCCCAGGGTGGAACCATACAGATACTACCAACATTGGCTCTGGCTCAAGGTGTATAATTGAGAAAAGGGAGGTGGATGTGCTTAGAAAGCTGAAATCAACAGGACACAAATATATCTATCTAGCATGTAAAATGTCCCCTTTCAGATTGACCAAACGTGAAAAAGCATACAGTGGCGGTACTGGCTATGGCTGGTCGCTCCGGGCAGTAGCTAGGTAGCTATATCCATGTCTTGCAACATTAATGCCGGCCCATTTATGGGAAAGAGGAGACAGATCAGACTTGACCAAATCGAGGAGAGAGATGGGGGTGCAATTAACCACAAGATTAGGTTGGACTGTTCAAGGCAAGAGCGCGCTGGTCAATCATCAAAGGTCGGCACAACGGAAAAAGATGACCACCGGCCGGCCACCGCCCAGCGATATATGGTACTCAGGGGTTGAAGAAGAGAGAGACAAGAGGGGCGTACCGATCTTCTGCGGCAGGGCGATCCAGTTGCCGCCGGTGCCATTCTCGTCGATGTAGGCCTTGAGCTTGGCGTCCTCCTCCGGCGACCAGGGGCCCTTCTTCACCGTCGCCTTGTCGCAGCACGGCGCCCTCCCCATGGCCGCGCGCCTGGTGGGGGTGGGATCGCGGTCGATCGACCTCCTCTCCTCCTCTTCTTCCTCCTCCCGCCGCGACAGCGACGGCAAGCCGGCCGGAGAAGAGAGATCGGAGATCAACTGAGCTCGATCGAGCAGTAGAAGCGGCGGCGATCGATGTAGGTAGGAGCGTTGGACTGGGGCGGCTGCTGGTGTGTTGGACGACTGGGGATGGAGTGGTGACGGGTGTGTGGGTTTGGGAAGAGACGAGGAAGGCGATGTGGGGAGCTTTATAGCCGGGATCGCGCGGACAGCGGGAGAGAAACGCGGGGGCGCCTGGCTCTGGGCTCTGGCCGCGCGCCTTGCCTTGTGATGTGACGGTTGCTTCTGCAGGGACAACGGGGTCCGGTCCTCTCCTCGCCAGGGCTTCTGCTACCATGCACCATCCAGGATCTTCTCTGCCCAACAAACTCTGCATGCATGTACACCTTTTTTTTGAGAGAGAGAAGTGTGCATGTACACGTTTTGGTCACCATGGATGTGCATTTTGACGAGAAGAAAACAAATCTTGGCGTTTGGAAATGGTGGCATGAGAATTGTTCAATTGGTTTGGCTGTAGTGTGAGCAATACTCCGATGTTTGAGTCATGTAATTAATCTTATCACTCACCGGTTGTGATATTGATGTAATCTTTTGGCAAGGTGCTCATTTATGTGTTGTGGCATGTATGGAAAGAGAGGAATCGGAGGCTTTTCCAAAACGCCAGATGTTGCTTACCTCGTCAGGGAGGACCTTATCCAGTTGGGTTTACCTATGGCAAATGGCATGTAATTTCTAAAGCTTTTTCTGGTCTTGTAAATAAACTTCTCTACACTTTCTATTTTCGCCTATCTATATGAAATATGGCAGAGCGCCTGCCTTTTATCGTCAAAAAGAAATGTAGTGTCACTGTATGAAACTATTCTACTGCATTCTTTATTTTTGGTCAAAAGGTGTGAAATTTTTCTAGACTTTTCAGCATGATAGTGTTGATTTTACAGGATTTAAAAAATGTTGTACACTTTGAATTTTTTTGTCAAAATTTGACCAAAACGGGACTGAAATTGAATTTATGTCGTACTTTTAAATTTGTTTATCAACAAAGTGTGAAATTTTCCCAGATTGGTCAGCACAGCATGGTAGTGTTGATTTTACAGAATTTTGTTTAAAAAATCATGTACACTTTGATTCTTTTTGGTCAAAATTTGACCAAAGGGGGCTAAAATTGAATTCCTATCATACTTTTAAATCTGTTTGTCAACAAAGTGTGAAACTTTCCCCGATTGGTAACGATGGTAGTGTTAATTTTACAGAATGCTTTCAATCTTTTCTGAACACTTTGAATTTTTGTTCAAAATTTGACAAAAGGGGGCTGGAATTGAGTTTCTACTGTACTTTTAAACCTACAAGTCAAAAAAAAAGTGTGAAGATTTCCCAGATGTGTCAGCATGGCACTGTTGATTTTACAGATTTTTTCTACACTTCGAATTTTTCGTCAAAATTTGACCAAAGAGTGGGTGCTGACGTGGCGCGCTGATGTAGCTGATGCGGGCCATCAATTCGGTCAAATACCTGCCACGTATGCCAAACTCACCTTAGAGCAAGTGAGGGGGTAATTTGAACGGTTTTGATAGTTGTGTTCCAAGTTCTAGCCAGTATTGGAGTTCATGGTTGTAAATTAAACTAGGGCGTGAGTCCGGCCGGGTTGAAATATGCATTTCTCTCTTTGACAAAATTACTCTAACTTGGCCCGTTTGCATCATATGAGAGTTTGGCGGCATTGAGGATGTCGACCTCGGTCATTGGGGTGACGAGTTCTCTTCAACTTCGGCCGCCAGCGCATCCATGACATCCGTGGTTTTCGTCCGATTTTCTACTAATTAACTAAGGCATATATTTTACTTAAACAGGCAAAGCTTATTAACGGCCTTGGTCCTTTTCCTGATCTCCTTGTGTGTGTAAAATCCTGCATGGTTGGAAAACGAAAAAACATTTCAGCCTGAAGCGTTCATCCAAGTCATGCATGCTTGGAACACAAGCTAGCCTGCTCCCCTTGCTCTCCGCGCAACCGATCCTAGGTTAGGGACGTCTGGCTGGCGTGTGCGACGGCTACTAGACCTCATCTCGCACCCTTTTCTTCTCGCTGCCTGCCTACCTTTCCCCCAGATTTATTCCTGTCCCGAGACCTCATCGCATCTCCATGCCATTGACGAATTCCTCCTTCCCCTCTCTCCCCGGATCCAAGTCCAACACCGTATGCCCCTGGATCACACGACAGATGCATGAGCCTTCAGAGTTCAGACCTAACGCTCCGGTTGATATAGTAGTAGCAGATCACAGATGTCGCAACATGGGCTGGAGTGCCCGAGCGACTTTTAGGGCATCATCCCAGTCTGAAGACGTACCACTATACTATATCGCCACTGTTCTGTTCAAACGACGCATGCATTGACTAGCTATCACGTAGTATCACATGAGTAGATTATTGTTGCATTGGCAGATGGTCCAAGTAGCCGGGCTAGCCGAAGCAGCAGGAGGAGGTGTGCTAGTGCGTGTTTTCAACTACAGTAAATTAATTAATAACTTGACAAACACGTATGCGACGCAATGAGCTCACCACCATCGGCTACATATGCCTGTCCATACATCTACGAATGTTTCTGTTTAAACCAACCTGGGTTATTTTCTGCATGCGCGTACCTGTTGTTACCGCAGGGATCGATCAAAGAAGCCGCGTGCAACAACTAGAAATTTTACAACAAGTTGGCTGTCGATCTGGCCGCGGAAACCTTCGTGTACTTTCGATTGCGCGGATTTTTCCCGGCATTGTTGAATTGATCCAAATTGAGGTTCAGAGAATCTGTCAAGATCCAAGAAAAAGTAGAGATACCAGAGGCGAAATTAATATTGGGGTGAATATATTCACAAGAAACACAGGAACAGATTGGATGTTGTACATCTGTCGTGGGTATCCACCATAATATCTGGTTCTGACAAATCTGGCATGCTGCCTAAATCGACAGTTTCCAGTTAACCAGTTTGGGAGAGTTCTTGCACGTATGTATGTTGTTTGTTTTGACCGTCTCTTCACCCAGTAGTCCTCCATGCTGCAGGCTGCCCTGTTTTCTTGTACCACCTAACTAGCTTGGAAAATTTTGTCCGCCTATGGAATGCTAGCTGCATGTGTGTATGTGTGTGAGAGTGCTAGCGTCTAGGTACCCTAGAAGAAAAGGGAAGGGGGGAATAATTAACAATGGTTCAATTTCATGGGTAGCTGCAGGTAACTAACTATTTACAGTCATGTATATTCAACAACTCTAACTAACTAGTATCATCATTGGACAGTGATATAAAGAAAATCACCTACAAGTACAACCAAGACATGTGCATCCAAGTGAAGGGAACTAGTACTAATTATTTACTATGACAATTTTCATCTCAAGGACTAGCAGCTGGTTGAGTAGCCTTCAATTCCTTTGCTACCAATTTACCATGACATGACACTTAATCTTGAGGACTAGTAGCTGATTGAGCAGTATTCAATTCCATGCATCTAACTTTCTTTCAACTAATTGGCTCTCATTTGCTACTGTGTAGACAAGTGGCCAAGGTCCACCTCCAAATTTATGCACCAAGGAGGAAGGTCCAAGCAGGAAGGGGTTGAGAATTAATGGGAAAAGCTAGCACTTTACATTTCATATTATTAGCGCTAAACAAGTGTTAATCACGTTGGCGCGAAATCAAACTCTCACGCATTGACCTTAGCTTGATGAGTCATGGACGTTCTATTTCTTTTTCTAATAATCGGCGTACGGAGGTGCTAAGCCCACGACGACGATGCACACATCATAATCAACCACGACCCATCGGTCCCACCGTCAGCGACTCGAGGTGAAGCCGGCAATGGTAAATCGAACCGACGGGTGCAGAATGAGCCATCACCTTTTTCCGAAAAGGCAATCCGGGTTAATCCGGCATGATCAAGTCCACAGGATAGACTTTGTTAGCCCTAAAGCAAGGATGGCTTAAAATATGCACCCCTTCATATGGCAGCAAGGAGAAAGGACTGGAGGAGTCATTTGGGATTTTCCCGCTTGTCATTTCCTGCAAGGTCATATTCCCCATGCATACACGGCCCTTCCCTCGGCTGTCATCAGCAACTTGACACAGTCTTAAATCTTGGCATGAGGAAAAGAGAGATGAGCACAATGGGAAAAGTTGGGGAAAAGGCAGTGGGGGAGTAACCGGATATACATATCTTTGATGAGCCTCATTGGAGTCTAGCATTTGAAGCCATGCATGCATAATAGTAGTACTTGACCTAAAGAGAGGCCGTACCCCAAAGCAAAGTACATGATGCATGCACTGCTTATATTAAGGCACATTGCTAAAGCCATCAAAGGTGACCTACATGGTATGATTTGTGCCACAAGGGGAGAGGGGGAACTTGCCACCCAAAAATCCGCGGTGACATAACTCCTGTCACGAATTCCTTCAAATCTAAGATACTATGAACGCACATTTATTTTCCGTGGATACATATACATACACACCCCGTTGTCGTGCCGACACGGTTTCGCCAACACGGCACGAGTTTGGACGGCTGAGATGACAACGCGTGCCAGTGACATCGATTTCCGACCGGACAATTCGCGGCCAAGTAATATATGTATGTACCCTGTGAGCGACGGATAGATCGCGGAGTGCCGAAACATGTACATGGGTCCAAGAACAAGGCCTTGCAACTTTTAACTTTATCACCACCACCATCATGCACGTATCACATACGCCCTGTCAATCCGTTTCCCGGAAGTGATATTTATCTTTTTGGCGGTGTCCAAATATCAGGTGCCACGGGGGCTCATGGTTAGGAGAAAGCGCCACCCTTTCCCCCCGACAGGCTAGCCGGGGATTGGACCGGGCGTCAAGCCGAGCAGAGCACCTGTCTGTCCCTAGGCCCGCCCCCTGCTGCTCTCCTGCTGCTCCTGCTCGTATCATTGGCAAATGATGGCACAACGGCATGGCAAAAGGCTACTAGGACTAGTTCCTGCACTGCTGCACACTGACACTGCAATTTCACTGCCCTGACAGCCAGCAGTTGACGCTTGACACGGTGTCACGGTGGCCCATGTCACCAACCTAATTTATCAGCGCGCGCTCTTCCAGCAAGTGAATATATGTATAGAAAATTTTGGCCCGATAAAGGCATTTCTAACCGATCAGAGGAGTAAAAGTACGGTTTTACTCCTTTAACCAACACCTAGCCGATCCTTTATCCGCTGTAAGGGGGTAAAATTTTTACTCACTCCCCAAAATTCTTCTTGTATTTACTCCACCGCGCGGCGGCTGAGTAAAAGCTGCGCCTCTCCTCCACTGTCTCCCTCTTTCCTCCTGCGTCGCATCTGCGCCAGCACCGCCCCTCCCACCCCCCCGCCGGCACCCGCTCGCCACCGCGGAAGCTCCGTAGGCTCCGCCGATGTCCTCTACCACTTCGATTTGTGCCTCCTCGTCCCGTCGCCGGCGAAAAAGCGGTGGATCTGCAGCTGCTCCCGCCGCTGCCGGATTTGGCATTTCCGGCCGCTTGCGGCTGCTCCTTGCCATGGATTGGCCGGGAAGCGGACTGCACAACTCTGGCAATGCCTCCACGCCGCATGCAGGTACCGTCTCCTCCTCTAGCCAGATCTCTTCTGTCGGACGTTCGCCAGCACCAATTTACCTTCTTTGCATGCCACGTTTAAAAATGGGCACCTTTCTGCTGAAAGAAAAAATTAGTGTTACCTTCTCAACTGTTTCGTGTCAGTCATGACACCCCACATATATATAGGCACTTCGTGAGTTATCTATCTTCAGGTTTGTTGACGTACTCTCTCCGATACAAAATAAGTGTCGCAGTTTTGAACCAAGGTTAGTTCAACCCTCATTCAAAACTCGACACTTACTTATTACGGATTGGGGCGAGTACTTCAATAAAAGAGCACAAGGAAGACGCACACCTCACGCACACGCACGCAAGTCCAATGCAGTGCTCACGCTGGAGGCTGGAGCTCATGCACATAGATAGCGTACGTCCTGGCTAATCCATCGTCGGAAGCTGATCTGATCAACATCTACCCAGCTACATGGAGTCATGGACTCACCCCGGGTACAAACGCAGGCAGATCAGACGGGTCGCTGCCACCCTAGCTATGCTAGTGAAAAGGAGCTTGGCTTTTAACCTAGCCGCGGCACGTGTCGTGACGAGACCACGCTGGCGTGCCGGGGAAATCACACCCCGGAGATTCCCGTCGCTGCAACCATCGCGTTGCCGGCCATAGGAGATTGATTGGCAGTGGTACGTACAGGGAAAGGAAAAGGCCCTAGCTTTACCCCGCACGCAGCTGTTCAAATTCCGTCGCGTCGGATACGACCAAAGGGCCGGCGCCAAGCCACGCCTGAATATCCAATTCGGTTCGACGCCTTTTTTATGTGAGACATTCAGGAATTCAGGGTCAGCATTTGGGAGTTACTGCACAGGACCAGAGATCTTTCAGCCAATCTAATAAGTATTGTACTGTAGTTATTTGACTTTAGCCTGCCATGAACTGGATAGAGAGTAAACTGCCAACCTCTTGGAGCTGATAACATGAAGAGATTTGCTCCCCAAAAAAGGGGAGCAACTTTGCGTCTGCATTTTACCATGAACCATCTAGGAGGTGAAACCACCAACCTCCTAGTCATGAGGAGTTAAATCATGAACAATTCATGATGACATGAGATCTGATGGAGCGGTACAATTTTTCTCCGGCAACAGTGTCCACGGTACACGGAACCGCGGGCGTGAGGACACCTGCATGATCTAGGCAAAAGAGAACACAGTGCAAACACAACCCTCAAGTCCAGGAGACTGTGCGGGCACATTGTTGTGATGGCAAGGCTTGGAGCTGTCATTTCTGCATGCCTGAGAATGGCAAAAAACTGAGATAACCCGACTTCGCTCTTGGTAAGCAGGCACGTCGATCCATCGACTCACTCACATTGTCATCTAGAAGAAAAGCTGACAGTAAACGGGCACAGTAGAAATCATACAATTTGTATGAATTGCAATCAACAACAGATGCACGCATGCACGTTCAAGTCAATCGGGCTCCAGCCCGGCATGAACCCTAAGTTCATAGAGGGCTAGCTGGGTAGCCTGCTGTCGTGTCTCAGCCCAGCCGGCCAGCCAGCCAAGTATCAGCCGTGCCACACCTACCATCCATCCACACATGATGTGCCACACACACAATCACAATCACAATCAGGCAGCAGACCCTCCCCTCTGTCGTCTCTCCCGGGGCGCTTTTGACTTGTCACCTGCGCGCACAAACCCTGGGATAATGCCCAGCTCCTTCCAGGAGACAGATCACACAGACACACACACATACGGATCATTCTGAAATTCTCTTCTCCTCATGAAATTCCTCCTCCCGTTGAATCATGCATCTGCAAGGGGAGCGCAATGCGACGCGCAGAAGAGATCGAAAAGCGGCGACGGCCGACGACGATTTGTTTACGTGGTTTTGACTTTGGGTGCTGTTTTTTGGCGCTAAGATAATGCTAACATCCGGCTAATTGTGCGGTTTGGTGGGCAATGGTGACAGGCCCGGCTAATCAGTGGCGGAGAAAAGGCGTGACAATTGCCTACCCTAAAGCAGCCCCGCATGAGCCGTATGCCTGTCCTAAAATAGCTCGGGTACAGATGTACTTACCATAAGAGATGAGATGGTTAAGTACTAGGAGCAGTGTGTGACAAGTTAAATGGCACTGTCTGCAATGTCAACATGCAGTAGTAGCTCTGAAGAAAATGCACTGCTAGTCACTGCATTATTGAGGACAGGGAGATGCACATCAGACTCACTGAACCATAATGTGAGTTAAAGCAGAACTCATCCCAATATGTTACTGCTCTATATGTGATCTTGGCCTGGTAGCAGTTGTAAACTGTAGTCAAATGAGCTCCCAAAGAGAAGAGAAAAGAAGAGAAAGTCAGACAGGCACAGTACAGTGAATGAGAATCTCAGAATGTTCCGAGACAGCAAGCGTACAACCATAAACTTCATGGAGCAGAGCAACCTAAACAGAACCCTTCATTAATTAATGCTAACTTGGCACAACTATAAGCAAATGAGAAAATATGTGGGGCTCAGTTTCAGTAGACACATTTTCTTAAGTGATCCAGCACAATGCAGATTTGGTAAGCTTGACTCCAGAACGACATTACCAATCTAGGTTCTGGTGGCCACACTGAGGTTCATCAGATGCACACCCAAATGGGTTACCACTCGACAATAATAATTACCAAGCAAGCACCATGACTGGTGGGATCATGGCAGTGAAGATATATATATACAGGAAAGAACATTTTCAAGGCGGCCCGCAAATCTTATTCGTGAACTATGTACAATCTGAATAAGGATATCTCTTGTTCAGAGTTTGTTCCCTCTTTTTCTCAGGACACAATCGTATGAAAGAAAAAGGGATAACTGCGTCCAGCTTTGCACCGTGTCTAGTCCCGTGCAACATCTAACATGCACCGGACGGAGCGGGCCAAAATTTATTTACATTACAAACCCCAACAGTTCCCGTCATGAGGAATGGACAGATGCAATATATATATCGTACTTGAAGGCAAACGGCGGCAGCTGACGACTCCTGCAGGCAGGAAATGGAGAAGTCACGTTTGCCAGAACCACTTCAAAATTTTGTCGAAGGAACAGGGGAGGCTCACATCAAATACGCTTTAGAACCGTCCGTGATGAGTTTCTCCTCCCATGGAAGGCCTTCATAAAATCTCATTTCAACTAGGATAAACCGAGACGCTGCCAAGACACATGTAACATATATTCCGGGTTTGCCTTCCTCTAGTCAGGGAACTGGACATGGGATTCCTTACATGCCTCTTCGCGTTGTAATAAATTGAGCCCTTTATTTAACATTCATTGCCGCGGCCATTTTCCGCAACCTTTGAGATATTTCAGTGAAGGATGGCCTTTGAGCTGGTTCACCAGCCCAACTACCTTCCATCAATGATTTCCATTCAGGATCGCACCAGGAAGGGATCTGAGGACGAAGAGAATTGTTCACGATGCCCCCTACAAAATGGACATGATAATTAACTCCACAGGATGGTTAAACACAAGGATCAACATCTTACTACAGTGCATGACTAATACTCCCTCCATTCCTAAATATAAGTCCTTTTAGAGATTCCACTACAAACTACATACGGATGTATGTAGACATATTTTAGAGTGTAGATTCACTCATTTTGCTCCGTATGTAGTCCAATAGTGAAATCTCCAAAAAGACTTATATTTAGGAACGGAGGGAGTATTTGATAAGCACAAAAAGTATCTCTTTGCAATAACAAGCATGATTAATACTCCCTCCGTCCCAAAACTTTAGTTAATTAGTACAAAGTTGAGACACTTATTTTGGGACGGAGGGAGTATATGATAAGCACAAAAGGTATCTCCTATTTGCAATAATAAGCATCAACATCTTACTACAGGTGCATGACTAGTTTTTTTTAAAGCAGAAAAAGTATCTCCTCTTTGCAGTAACCTGTGCTGAATAAAATACAGGGCAAGTAGGGGAACAGCACTGTTATTATTTAGCTTCATTGATTCCAATTTCATACAGCTGGCTTGTTTAACTGCATTATTTAACACATCAATAATAAATATGTATATAGCATTTATCACTGAAATGCATCCTGAGATTTACATCTGATCATTTCCATTAGCTCACCCTACAAAGCCTTTCGAAGTTTCCGGCAAATAAGTTTTTCAAAATTGTATCAGAACACACAGAGAAATTCACAAAGGAAGAAAATGTCCAACAAGTATGTTTTTGGCTTTTTGCAGCCCTGAAACAAGTTACTCAAACTGATAAATGTGCACCAAAAAAAATTATACAAAGACGAAGGTCTCATCGGAAATCAAAATGTAGCAATCAACATAACTTAAGTTTTGAACATTACCAATAATTTCAGCTGCACGCATATCAGAATAAGGGTCGTCCCCGGTAAGTAGCTCCCACATCACAATACCAAATGAGTAGACATCAATCTACAGAATAAAGTTAATCGGCTTTTTGTCAGAACATTAAAAAGTTATACACTGTTTACAGATTATATAGCTTGCCAAATAAAAACAGGTTCTTCTAGAACAAGCACTATTACCTTCTCGGACACCATATCACTTTTCCCACTCAGAAGCTCAGGTGCCATCCATGGTAAGGTTCCTCTAACACCACCAGACACCAAAGTATGCTGCTTCACCTTTGATAGCCCAAGATCACCAATCTGGTCCGGAAGTATCCAGATAGGATGAAACAGTCAGGGAGCAAGGTATTGAACTCAAAAACAAGGACTGTAGGCAAATAGAGAAGGAGAAGCAATGAAGGGAACGAGTGGCGATCAAACCTTGCAGATCGGTCGTTGTGGATCTCTCATGTTTACCAGTAGGTTCTCACACTTGAGATCGAAATGGACAATATTCTTCCCATGCAAATATTCCATGCCAAATGCAGCATCCATAGCCAATATAACCCTTTTGCGGCGATCAATTGTCCTATGGAGTTCCTATAAGATTAGAATTTGGATATGGGAGAAATAAGAAATCAAACTGTTCTTCGATTAAACAAGCAGTACCTGTCTTTCTTCCTCAGGAATTGTTTGAGAGACCCATTGACCATAAACTCGGTAACAGTCGCTAAGCTTCCATCAGGGCCATCACGAACAACACCATAAAATGAAACTACATTTGGATGATGAAGCGAGCTCAGGATCTGAGCTTCTTTCCAGAAATCCGCTATCTGCAAATAAATCAGAACTTGAGGCGTTTTCCATGAGACCAAACCATTACCAAAGCGAACCTATAAATCATTTTCTCAAAAAAAAAATCATGAACATAAACCATCTTTATTACGTACTCCCTCCGTCCCATAATATAAGGCTACTCATAGTGGGGAGTATCATATACTAGTATCATGCATATGATACTAGTGTATGATACTATCTTCATAGTGCATAATATCATAGAGTAGTACTCCCTCCGTCCCAAAATACTTGTCGGAGAAATGGATAAAAATAGATGTATCTACAACTAAAATACATCTAGATACATCCATTCGTCCGACAAGTATTTCCGGACGGACGGAGTATCATAGATGATCATATTTATTGCCATGCATGACACAAAGTAGCATAGCATTTAACATGATAGGGTATCTACCTATGTTACTCTAACTCTCTCTCTTCTTTAATTCTCTGCCACATCAGCATGTTTGCTATTCCCGAGTGCATGATACCGGCTAAGATACCACCATGGCCAGCCTAAGAGCTCTTATATTATGGGACAGAGGGAGTATATTATTAGTATATAATATACAGGCAGCCAAGGCCTCCATTACTTTAATATTGAGAAAAGAAACCTATCCACAGCCATATTTTTTTCTACAAAACATGAAATTACTCGAGTATTAGATGAGTAGCAGTAAGAGGTTTTTGACCCTGAAATAGGTAAAGAGAAATTTTGCTATGCTGCCAATCCTTAAGTCGACAACTAACAAGGAAATAAAGCATACCAAGCGCTCTCTCTCAGATGGCCTTCCATCAAAGCAACTAGCTTTTATTCTTTTGATGGCAACATCACAACCCCTCCATTTACCATGAAAGACTGACCCATAAGTACCCGAACCAAGCTCTCTGATTTCCTCCAGATCATCATTTCTTATAGTCTGCATGAACACAAAAGTATAAATAGGACATAAGCTAAAAATAAATAGGATTACACATAAAGAGATCAGCGAGTGACCTGTAATCCTTTAGACAAAGCTTCAGCTTCAGCGGGTGTAGTTTCGATCCCAGAACTTTTGTGCTGGTCGCAGCTTCCATGCACATCAGGGTCCTGATCTACATCAGTATTCTGCAGATGGAAGGATTTGAGTGGAGAGCATTAGGTAGTTTAATGCTTAATGTGTTTGTTCAAGTATTACTCACAGCAGCCGTTACCTCATCAAACTTCTTCCCATCATTGCCGTTATCACAAACAGGTGAATTTGCAGGACGAGCATCTGGCTGAACCTCTACTGGCTTCTCAGACTCTTCCAGTGCAGCCTTTTTAACAGAGGCAACAAACTCTGGAAGGATATTTAATCTGTTCTCCGATATATCCCCACACTGCTGCAATGCAACAGCCCCACCGTCATGTTCTGTAGGTTTGCCCCGTTGGAGATCAACTCCAACATTGTGAACCAAGGTGCTAGGGTCACTCGCAGCGTGTGAAGGTTTTGTTTCAGTCACATTTTGAGTGTGCCTTTCATCATCTGCTCCTTCCAATTTCTTTGTTGTGTTAATGTCCAACCTGGACAAATGATCAGCAAGGGGTACCGCAGCAACAGATACTTTACCATCAAGCGGTGATAGCATGGGTCCAGCGGATGCTCTTTCAGGAAAAATTTCTACCAATGGAGCTCCTGGTTGCTGCTGGACTGATTCTGGGGCAAAGAAAGGCTGAACATACTGAGCAGTGTTTGGACCTGACCGAGAACCAAGGGAAGAAGGGTTCTCAACAACAGCGGGAACATCATGTCCAACGATTCTATATGGTATGTTGCCATTGGGTGAAGGCCATGGGTTTGGGACTCGATCATATGCAGGCATACCAGGAATCCTTGGACTAACATCACCTGTGTTTCTGACAAAGTTGGAGTTGATGCTCCCATTTGGGATCGGCAGGTGCGGTGATTCATATGATGAGCCTGTGTGAACAGGGCTGCTTGCTCTCCTTCTCATGGATTGAAGTGGCGGCAAGTTCTGCTGCATTTGGTAAAAGGTATCAGCACCATATGTTGAAGTATGGCTGTAATGCTGGCCTGTCGATTCTTCAAAACCTGATGTCTGGACATAGGAGCCACTACTCACATGCTCGCCCTGGCCACTGCCATGATAATAGTGGGGACTTTCATGGCTTGAGCGGCTGTGAGATGTTGAATGCATTTCATATACTTTGCTGGGTGCAAATGCAGAATTAGCTGAGTTGCTATCAGCATACGGATCCATCACTCTACCATTAGCAGGCAGATTCAACCTTGGATCCTCATACCGTTGATGGCTTTGGTTGGGATGCACCGTTTGCTCTTTCACATAAACACCATTTTCCAGTCTAACATCTTGGCCTACAACATAATGCTCACCAGGACGACCATAATCTGGACGCTGAATAGCAGGGTGAGCAGAATACTCACTTGCCATGCTTGATTGATCAAAATGTTGTTGGACTGGCCTCCAACGGGGATCCATATAACGAGGATCACTCACTGAACCTTGACCCTTCTGGAATGACGAACGGGAGTCATATACACTGTTTCCATCCAAGAAATTGCCGGAGCGGCCCAAATTCCCTGGGAAGCCAGCATTTTGCTGAATTACAGCACCAGGTGGAAGCCAGACCAAGTTATCCACATGTGGCGGTGACTGAGCCTCATAATGCCGATATTTTGGCGATTGCCTCACAAAATCATCAGGAATCCTCTCATCAAAGTCCTCTGCTCCAACTTGAAACCTTGCAGATGATGGTGAAATGGGAAAATCCCTTGGATCAGGCACTCCATACTGCCCCGGAGAGATATATGCAGGGCTCCAAGGAGAATCCATCTCCCCATACCGCTGATTATGTGAGGCACGAGGAACATTCAAATGCCGCAGGCCAGCAATATCGGGAATTCCTGACTCATTGCCTCCGATACCAAAAAGCTGCTCCACTGACACAGGAGATGAAGGTGATCTCATGTCACCAAGGCTGTTAAGCGCGTCGACATACCTCCTCTCCGTCTCCCGCTCATCCCCATGGTAATGCACAGCTGCTGATGCAGCCTCATCATCCAGGTGCTGCGAGAATAAGAAGACCCTGAGCCTAGTGAACCCCTCTCCCGCAGCAATGAGCTTGTCATACTCCTCCATCATGTTCACCACATCATCATCATTAACAACCGAGACCAGTGCATCAAGATCCTCATCAGGCTGCTGGTACTTGATGATATCGGCATCGTCATAGAGCTCCCGCATCCGCGCCGCCAGGTCGGAGTAGGATATGTCGCGGGGCAGCATGACGATCCTGGTGTCGCCGCCGACGTAGCGGAGACGGCCGTCGAGGGGGCGGGGCAGGATGCTGCCTCCGAAACTGCAGAGGAACTTGGCCATGCGCTGTGCCCCGTCAGCCTCGGTGCTGCTGGCTGCAGCGGCAGCGGATGGCGCCATGGTGTGCCGAGGCTGCGTGATCAAGCTGGCTTGAGTTGGATCAGCGGCAGAGCCAAGTACATCACACGATTGCCAATCCACCAGTCCCAACCAGCTGCTCTCGTTAGCCCCTTTCCTGTGGATAGAAAAATACCAAAATTGTTAGCCTAGAGCCCAAAGATTTGGCACCTTCCATCCATCATCAGACGAATAAAGACACGAAATCGGACAATTTCAGACAGATTTCGCCAATAACACCTCAGATCAGCCCCCCACCGTCAGACAAACGACAAAATTCTTTCCTAAAAAAAGAATGAGCCGGGGGCGGGGGCAATTTCGAAGAATGCGTTGGAGCAGACCCGAATGATTTGCCCGCAAAATCCGAATTCAAAATCTGAAAACAGAATCTACAGGGACTGAGCTCCTATGATTCCCCGCTGGCGGAAATTTCCCCAACGGAATTCCTATTCCCCGCCGATCTTGGCCGGATAAACACAGAAACTCATTCCGTTTCCTCCCCCCGAAACAGACGGGGAGGATAAGAAGGACGAACGAACTAACTTCCAATCCAAAAAAACAGGAGAAATCCAGCCGATTGTTGGTGTTCGAGGGAGGAAGAGGGGGAGTGAGGCCGTACCTGCCTGCCTGCCTCTGGCACGATCCTGGGCTCCCGGGGTCGGCTGAGCAAGCGGGAGAGGGGGCGAGCAGCCGACTTGGGCGGCTGGGCTCCGGGCGGCGGTGCGGTCGCGCTTTAGGGGCGGGGGAAGGGAGGCGAGAGGGAGAGGGAGAGGGAGAGAGAGGCGAGGAGGAGGCGTCCCCCGGATTCGCGGTGGGGAAGTGAGGGAGGGAGGGAGGGGGAGGCCGTGGTGGTGTTGTTGGCTGGGGGATTCGGATATTCGCTGGGTCGCTCTGGGTATCACGCCGTCAGCGCGGGGGGCATCGCCGGCGCCGCCGCCCACGCGGGACTCGTCGGCGTCAGGTGTGGAAGGGGAGGGGATCGGCTGGTGTCGTGTGGAGGCGGAGGCGGGCCGCCCGTGCGGGTGCGGCGCGCTACGTGTGGTGGAGGGAGGGAAGGGAATGTGGTTTGTTTGCGCGGACGGACGGACGGACGGGGGAGAGAGAGCCAGCCAGAGAGGAGGCGCGGCGCCGGGCCACTCGGGTTGGGGGATTCCTAGCGGCTCGGGATTTGCGGTGGAGGCGCGGCGGGGCGGCACGTGTGGCGTGATTCTGTTCCGTTCCTGATGACGCGACCCCCGCCCCCTCCCCACGCGCACCCGCCCCTCCCGGTTTTATCCCATCGTACGGTGGTTCAGTTGGGCTGGCCTTGTTGCTTCCTTCCTGCGTGCTTCCGCGCCGCGCCGTCCCTTGCCTGCACTGCACGGCAGGGAGTGTCCACGCAAGTGTAACAACCAACCAGTCCAGCGGTTACTTGGTCATCACCTCGACCAGCCGAACGATCTCCATGTTTTTCCTCGAGTTGCACTGCATTGTCAACTCGGCCATTAATCGGTCAGTCCAAGCAAGCCGCCCTGCAACTGGCCACGCGCATGCATTACGGCCCTCGGTGCCCTGGGGAGCTTCCCGTGTACCGAGCCTCGGCCGGGATCGGATCACGCTGACAGAGCCGATCTGATCGTGTCGCGTCATCGTTTTTCACTCTCATGGTCACGGCAGCTGGCCGGAGATGGAGAGGGGCGGGCGGGCAACATGAAGGAGCGAGACCGCCGGCCCGGACCGGCCGTCGTTTTCGGCATTCACGTCACGAAAGTTCAGCGCACGACCGACCATCCGCTCCTGGACTAGGAGGTATAGCTAGCAGATCAGATCGATCAGCCGTAACTTTCACTCCCAACAATACCAACATCAACATGTACGTACGCGCATATATACTGCATATGCTCCACACTCCAGAGTCTTGACATTGCATATGCTGGAGAGCGAGGGCGGCATCAACCGACATACGATATGCTCCGGCTTATGGGAGAGTTTCTGGAAGCCGGACATGCATGGCCGAACAGAACATATTCCCTTCATCAGGTGTGCCGTTTGCATGCATGATCGGATCGACGCCGGCATGGCGTATCGATGCTGCTATTTTTGATCTCTTCAAATCAAAAAGGGAAAAAGGGCAACGCTTCCGCTGATGCAAAGAACACTGAACGAAAAATAGATTATCGGCCAGACAAAAATGTGGCCTATCCTCATCTCATTCTGTCCTACCTACGTTCTGTGCCGTCCATATATATGGAGATATCTTCTTTAATTACGACGCTACGCTGCTTCTTTTCTTTTTCTTGTTATAACTTTTTGAACGTTGCTATTGAAAGTTACAGCACATAATTGATAAACTCCTTTTTTTAGGGAATAGTTGGTTAACTTCAGTGGAAGTGGGGCCAATTGGTCCGGATATGGATAGATTATTGTGCTCACAGGATTTGGAATAATCACACAGACTTGTAGCCGAGAAATAGAAGATGATTGAGTGTGATTAGAACATGCAAAATTTCATGGGCAAATGATATTCTACGAGCTCTAGGGCAAACAAAAAACGGTTTTGCTCAAACTCAGCTAGCTCAGTTTTAATTGTGGTCTCAATCACTTTTTTGACCGTCCGATCGTCGCACATCAGGTTGTTGTCGTTGTGCGTTCTGTCCGAACGACGCGGCTCTACTCTCGTACAGGACGTAGCCCATGTGCATGAGTACTAGCTTTTTTTGTTTTTCTGTTTACGGGCTATATGGACTTTTCTTCTTCTTTTTTACCCAGTGGAAAAAGGCAAAGAGGATATGATCGAAGGATGAGAATCGTTGCTAGCTAACTGCATTCTTCCTTGCATGTTATTGTCACTTGTTTTCTTTTTTGAATCATGTTAGGGTCATTTGTTGACCGTAGCTTCCAGGTCAGCTCTTTGTAACAACTTTCTTTTCATATATTTTTCTCTCATGATTAATTGTTTTTTTTGTTATTTCACTAATATGTTAGTAGAACACTATTCCACTCTTCTCCCTTTTCCTAATTTAGTGTATTCATTTTGTTTTTTAGATTTGTATTCATTTGTTACCGTAGATTGAAAATTGATTGTTTAGGGATTTCACTATTTTTTTATTTTTCTCTTCCATTTTTCCATTTTCTGTATTTTCTATTTCGCTTTTTCTTCTTTTTAAAATCATTTTCTATTTTTATTCCACTTATTTATTTATGTCATTTTTTATTCTAATGGTATCAAAGCACATTCCTCCTTTTCGGTACAAATGCTTCCTCCATGAGTTTTTCCATCAAAACATTTGTGCGACCAAAATTTTTAAGTCTGGTCACAACTACATGTTTCTTAAATTGGGTCGTAATTATAATCTATTAAGTCGGGTTGCAACTGTTAAGTTTTAGACGGAGTCGCAACCGCGAGGTTTCCAAAATTTGATCACGAACAACCGTTTTCTCAATGTGGCTGCGACTGCAGGCTTTCAAGTCAGGGTTGTAACTGCAAGTATTCAAAAGTCGGGTCACAACTGCAAGTTTTCAAAGTTAGGTTGCAACTGCAAGTATTCAAAGTCGAGCCGCAACTACAAGTTTCCAAAGTCGGGTCACAACTGCAAGTTTTCAAAGTCAGGTTGCAACTGCAAGTATTCAAAGTCGAGCCGCAACTACAAGTTTCCAAAGTCGGGTCGCAACTGCAAGTTTCCAAAGTCGGGTGGCAACTGCAAGTTTCCAAAGTCGGATCGCAACTGCAAGTTTTCAAAGTCGGATCGAAACTGCAAGTTCCAAAGTCGGGTCGCAACTGCAAGTTTCCAAAGTCGGTTTGCAACTGCAAGTTTCCAAAGTCGGGTCGCAACTGCAAATATTCAATGTCGGGTCGCAACTGCAAGTTTCCAAAGCCGGGTCGCAACTGCAAGTATTCAAAGCCGGGTTGCAGCTGTAAATATTCAAAGTCGGGTCGCAACTGCAAGTTTTCAAAGTCGGATCGAAATTGCAAGTTTCCAAAGTCGGTTCGCAACTGCAAGTTTTCAAAGTCGGGTCGCAACTGCAAGTTTCCAAAGTCGGGTCGCAACTGCAAGTTTCCAAAGTCAGGTCGCAACTGCAAATATTCAATGTCGGGTCGCAACTGCAAGTTTCCAAAGTCGGGTCGCAACTGCAAGTTTCCAAAGTCGGGTCGCAACTGCAAGTTTCCAAAGTCGGATTGCAAATGCAAGTTTCCAAAGTCTGGTCGAAATTGCAAGTTCCAAAGTCGGGTCACAACTGCAAGTTTCCAAAGTCGGGTCGCGACTGCGAGTATTCAAGTGGGGCCGCAACGACAAGTATTAAAAGAGAGGTGCAAGTACAAGTTTTGAAGTTGGGTCGCAACCGCCAATTTTCAAAAGTCGGGTTACAACTGCAAAATTGCTAGTGGGTCGCAACTGCAAGTACTAAAAGAGGGGCGCAAGTGCAAGTTTGAAGTCGGGTCGCAACTGCAAGCTCCATCAATTTAAAATTAAAAAACGACGGATTTTTAACAAAAAATAAATAAATAATGTATGGGACAAGTCTGGGATAGATCTTGTGCGCCAGAGGCATCATGCTGGTGATTACTGCTAAACTGGGTCAAAACAACAAATGAAACACTTTCCACAACTGTGTTATGGCAACTAAAAATATGTTGTGCAGGTGAACCCACTAAGACGTATGTGCTTCTCTTATGGATTCGTATGTTTGCTTTAGCATGAGCGACAGGAGACATAAAAAGGCCAAGCCCCAAAAAACAACACGGCATGTGCAAATCGTGGGGAAAGGAAAAAAGTCCAGCCAAAATATATGATGATGTCATGTGAATGAGACTATAGATAAATCTCAGCTAGCTGAGTTCTAGGTGCTCCCAACAAAAAAATGCACGCTACTGGTGAACTCAAGCATCTTCGATACCAAAAAAATCAGTTGTTGGGGAATTTATTGTTCGGCGGGATCACCTATTCTTTGATCAATTTAAATCCTAAAGTCCTCTCATGGTAATTTATACTCCAAACTCCAAAAAATGCAGCACCTGAAAGTGGCATACTTCCTCTTCACAATCTTTCGACGACTTTTAGTATCGGTAAATTTTCTCCCTAGACTAGACCCCTTCGCTCCCCTCGTGAGAACTCTCATCTAGAGTTTCTCTGCCTGTTGCAACTGCCGGCACCGGTCGCTCATCTCCTATGATCCTTGGATCATGGCGGCGCGTTGGATCCCTGCACTTGTCGACGAGAAGGCTCTGTTTTTAGGTGTTTTTCTGAATTTTGTTAGGGTTTGCGCCATGTTCAAGAAGACGAGGCGGCGGCGGTTTCTTGAAGATGGAATAAGGTCCTCCCCGCCTAGCCTCCGTCCTCCGGCGATGCTTCTAACATCATCGAAGGGCGTGTAGAGGTGTGTTTTCGGCGGATCTTATGGGACCCGGTCGGCATTTGTCTTCGATGGATCTGTCTGGATCCGGTCTTCGTTCGTCTACATATGTGTGTTTGTAGGTTGGATCATTCTGATTTATGCTTCTCTTCATCGGGGGTGGTTGTTGTTATGATGCGCTGGTCCTAGAAGGCCTTAGTACGACGACTTTCCCATCTGTCTACTATAACAATGTTTACCCGAGTCCGACGAGGGAGGATCGATGACGGCGTCACATCTTTGGCTTGCTCTAGTGATTGTAGTTGTCGCTAGGTGGTCTACGGACCTAGATGTATTTACTTCTGGTGTTCTTTGTACTGCCTTAACAGTTGATGAATGGATTGAAAGTTTTCTTGAAAAAAAATGAATGATGCAAATCATGTACCTCCGCCTAGAAAAAAGAAAGCACCCAAAGAAGATGCAAACATCACACGAATTACAGAGAAGGTAAAAAAAAATATTTTCAGTTTTTTTTTAACTAAAACCACGACGAACAATTTAGAATGAAGGAAGTATATCACTTGACTGAGACTTGGTTAAGGCTCAATCGACTGAACCTAGCCACATCCTTTACAGATTTGTCTGTCTGAGCGTGCCAAGAAATGCACTTGTACGCTTCTCCAAAAAAGACCGCGCATAGCTCGCGAGATTTTTTCCAGCCTCGGCAAAAACGTCTGGAGAGGAGCTAATCGAGCAGGTTCTTCTTGCTACAGCTTAGGCCCAGTTCTTCACGCGCCCAAAGGTGCCATTCTTTTTTTGATGGAAACGATTAGATATGTTATGAAAGTTCGCCGAAGAGCAAAGCACCTAACATGATACTCCCCCCGTTCCTAAATATTTGTCTTTTTAGAGATTTCAAATGGTTATCACATAGGGATGTATATAGACATATTTAGAGTGTAAATTCACTCATTTTGCTCCATATGTAGTCACTTGTTGAAATTTCTAGAAAGACAAATATTTAGGAACGGAGGGAATAAAAGTTAGGGACAATAAAAGCTAGTGACGTCGAGATTCCAAGACTAGAAGAAAGGAACTCCTAGCGTGAACCGCATTCTTTTTTTTCCCCTCTTTTTCCTGTTTTTTTCATGGACGTGAACCGCAATCTTGCTACTCGCCGACTGCGCTGCTTTCGATCGAGCTATGGTCCGAACAAACACCGGGGAGCCGAGGCAATGATCGACCGGGGCCGGGGCCATCGCCGCGGCCGACACACGGGTACACGGTGAGGTCGGCAGATTCCTCTCGTCGTCCGGCGTCAGGTGGGGGCAGCAGGGGGGCCTGCGTGCCGCTGTGGACGTGGTTGCTCTTGCGCGGACGGAGAGGTCTCTACGGCCGACACGCCGCGCCGGGGCCACGGGCGTGTTCGTTTCCGTCCGTACGCCATCTCCGTCGCCACGCACCTTGGTCGTACCAGAGCGACGATCTCCGTCCGCCCGTTCGTTCCCTGCATGGCAGGGCGTGTCCACGCACGAAACGAGTCACGCACCATTTTTTCCGTCAACTTGTCAACCCCGCCATTTCGCCGGGTAATCCACTAACCCAGTATCACCTGCATCTAGTCACACACACGCACGCACACACGGCCGTGCACCCGCACACTTGCATTGCCGCCCTGTGGAGAGAGTGTCGGGCGTGCCAGGCGGTCCAGCAGTTTCTCCGGTCGCATTGAATTCGTGAACCCATCGTGTCATTCCGTTCACTGTTGCTACAACTCACTGGAGATGGATCGGGAGAGGCAGCGACCACCGAGCTGGCGAGACCGACCGGACGTCGTTTTAGGCGTCCACGTCGCGAAAATTCAACCGGAGACCGATGCCGGGCTTCTGGATCGACTGGCCAGCCACTCCAGCTGCTAGCTAGCACATCCATGGCAGCGACCGATCGGAAAAGCAGCCGCAGTTAAGTTCGGTCGGCTGGGTGGCTAGCTTGAGATCGGCAACTTGTGCGTGCATATGCTCCACATATTCGACGGGGCAGGAATATATATGCTCCACATATTATACACCAGGATTTATTTATCAGGTAGGGTAGAGAGATGGCACCTGAAATTCCCAATAATGCAAAGAGAATGAACGAGAGTGTTTTTTTTTTTTTTGTAAAAGAGAATGGTTTTTCTTTGATTCATGCTAGTACAAAGAAAGGTATAGGTGACGCGAGTGTTCAAACTGGCCATGCATATATATATGGGCATGCAGAATATGTTCTCGTCATGCGTTTTTCGAGCAAGCTAGCTAGGCGCATCGATCCAGCTTGATCTCTCCAAAAAGGGCCGATATAAAGCCATTGTTTCCACTGAAAGAAAGGTGCCCTAAAAATATATTATCGGCCAGCGAAAACACGGTCTGGCCTCATCTCACTCTGGCGCACATTCAGTGCCGTCGATATCCTTAGAGATATCTCTCTTTAGTTAGGACGGCATTGCTCTTTTTGTTGAGGCATTTTAGAACATTGCTATCGAAAAACTACAGTGTGCCATTAAAGTAAGTTCGGTGCGGAGCCCCAGCCCCAAAATGCGATGTAGCATTCCTCCTCTGCCGTCACCCTCCTCTGTCGTAGATCGTCGATCTCCTCCTCCTCTGTTGTTGGCTCCATCAGCGAGTGATGGAAAACGAGGCATGAACATAAATAAAAAAAATCTACGAACACCCATGATCTATCTAGAAGAAGCATAGTAACGAGAGGGAAGAGTGTGTCTACGTGCCCTCGTAGACCAAAAGCGGAGCACATATAACGCGGTTGATGTAGTTGTACTCTTCACGATCCGATCACGATCCAACCGATCTAGTGCCGAATGGATGACATCTTCGAGTTTAGCACATGTGCGGCTCGATGACATCTCCTCCTCCTTGATCCAGCAAGACAAGGTAGAGAAGTAGATGGGATCACAACCAGCACGATGGCATGGTGGTGATGGTGGTGGTGGAGCTAGTTCAGCAGGGCTTCGCCAAGCACTACTAGAACGAGGACGGATGAACTACGAAGTAACGTGAGAGAGAGAGAGGGGCACCAAGGGCTTGATGTGTCCTCTTGGGACGCCCCCTCCCCTCTATATATAGGTGGAGGGGCATGGGGAACAACCCCTACAAGCCCTAGGGCGTAGCTAAGGGGAGAGAGGACTTGGACTCCAAGTCCAATCCTAATCCTACTAGGATCTCCCCTTTATTTTTTCTTCCCCAGCCACATGGGCTTTTGAGGACTTGGTAAGCCTAGCCCAATAAGGGCAGGGCGTCTCCCCTCAGCCCATGCCAACCCTTGGGTCATGGTGGACTCACTTTTGGACTTCCGCACCCCTTCGGAATCCTCTGGAACCTTCTAGAAGCTTCATGGTACAATATTGAAAAAACTGCACCTTTTTTCGAAACCCAAAATATGACTTCCCATATATAAATCTTTACCTCTCGACCATTCCGAGACTCCTCTTGACGTCCGGATCTCATCCGGGACTCCGAACAACATTCGGTTACCAATCATCAAATATCCCAATACTACTCTAGCATCAATGAACGTTAAGCGTGCGACTCTGCGGGTTCAGGAATCATGTAGTCATGACCGAGACACTTCTCCGGTTAATAACCAATAGCGTGACATGGATGCCATATTGATTCCTACATATTCCACGAAGATCTTTTATCGGTTGAACCATGATATCAAGGATTCGGTTAATCCTGTATGCAATTCCCTTTGTCCGGCGATATGTTACTTGCTCGAGATTCAATCGTCGGTATCTCCATACCTAGTTCAATCTCGTTACCAGCAAGTCTCTTGTTTAAAATACAAGATCCCTTGACTAACTCATTAGTCATATTGCTTGCAAGCTCTTTAAGAGGTTGTATTACCGAGAGGGCCCAGAGATAAGTCTCCGTCATACGGAGTGACAAATCACAGTCTTGATCCATGCCAACCCAATAGATACCTTCGTAGATATCTATAGAGCATCTTTATAATCACCCAGTTACGAAGTGACATTTGATAGCACACAAGGTATTCCTCCGGTATCCGAGAGTTGCATGATCTCATGGTCGAAGGAATAGATACTTGACGTGAAGAAAGCTATAGCAAATAACTTAAACAATCTAATGCTAAGCTTACGGTTGTATCTAGTCCATCACATCATTTTCCTAATGATGTGATCCCGTTAAATGACAACTCATATGTCTATGTTTAGTAAACCTTAACCATCTTTGATCAACGAGTTAGTCTAGTAGAGGCTTACTAGGGACATGGTAAACATTTATCATGAACGGGAAATATGATAATAAATATTATTGCCTCTAGGGCATATTTCCAACAGCGGGGACATATAGGGAGGCCCCGTGTTGGTGCTAGAATCAGTAGACCTCGGGTAGGGGGTCCCGAGCCGTGGATCTCGAATCTGTGGGTAACAGGAGACAAAGGGATAATATTTACCCAGGTTCGGCCCTCTCAAAGAGGTAACACCCAATGTTCTGCTTTGATTGTATTGATGATGATGTATCGAGTACAAGTTTGATCTATCTCGAGATCGTAAGTTGTGTTCTAACCCTAAGGCTAGATCGTCATAATTGTCACCGTGGCCTCTACGGACTAAACCCATTAGTTTATATAGACACTAGAGGTAATTAGGGTTACACATGGTCGGTTACCAATCTAGGGATACTCATGCCAATGGCCAACGCACTCCTTAGAGTATATGTCAAGTCTTTGGTAGAGTCCACCTTGATCACGCCAAAGTGCGGGGCTTTCGGAGTCCTTCCTTGCATGAACGGTAGTTCATAAGCCTGGCCCATGGACTGTGGGCCAACTAGGTTGGCACCCCCTAGTCCAGGACACCGTCACCCCGATCACCGTTGGGAGCCGTAGTTTTTCTCGCCTTAGGGCATTAGGTAGGTCTCCACTTGTCCGTTGCTTCGGCCCTTTCGGCATTGTTTGGTTTCTTCTTTGGCCCCGGCGGTGCGATCAAACAACAAGATTGGGTGGACAATTAGGTCTTGTTGTCCGTGATTTTGACCCATTCAATAGCAGAGGCGGCAATGTTCAATAAAGTCTCATGCGCCTTCTCTGATTTCAGTGATGTGTGTGACATCGGTTCTATCCAAGAGATCATGTGGACATGTTTGCCTTTCTTCCCCTAAAAACAGGGGTTGGTTATGACTTCGTCCTGTCAATGCCACTTCGGTAGCAAATGACACCAATCTGATTTTACGCTGAGTCAGGTGGTCTACGTATAGTCGACCAAGTGTAGTCTTTTTCTTTAGGCAATGGAACCTTCAAAATCAACGTCACCAACACTTACCTGTGTGGATGCTACTCTTTTTTCCAGCGACAATGTGAAACTCCAGCGGTGACAACATTGGCGCCCCATCGGCATGTGAAGGATGAAAAGGATGGAAGTTTATCCAATGTCTGGATTGTATTTGTTTTCTTTTAGGGGTTGATAGGTCCATTTTGCATCATACTTTTACATCAATATTTATTGCATTATGGGTTGTTATTACATGTTATGTCATAATAATTATGACTGTTCTCTCTTATTTTACAAGGTTTATCATGAAGGGGGAGAATGCCAGCAGCTGGGATTCTGGCTGGAAAAGGAGCAAATATTGGAGACCTATTCTACACAGCTCCAAAAGTCCTGAAACTCCATGAAAGTCATTCTTGAGAGAAGCCCCAGTTTTCAAGAAGCTTATACCAAAGGTTGTCCCAATTCGGCCAAAAAATTTACCGCAGCATGTTGGTGCCATGTCATGACACCATTCCAAGTTTCATGATTTTCAGGCGTGTTTTGGATTTACATCAATTAAAAAACCAAGTTTCTCAATCTTTCCAGTCGAGCCACGACGCCCAGATGTTTGAATTTCATTCCCATTTCTTGCATGGGACCTATAAATTCACCCAAAGACACACATGTGAGTTTTCAACAAACTTTGGGGCACTGGAGCATGTGCTAATAATTATTGAGCAGAAGAAGTACATGAGGGGGCCCACACCCTAGCCACAAGGGTGGGGGGCGCGCCCACCCCTACTGGGCGCGCCCCCTGCCTCGTGGGCCCCCTGGTGGCCCTTCGGTGCCCATCTTCTGGTATATGAAGTCTTCTACCCTGAAAAAAATCATAAGCAAGCTTACGGGACGAAACTCCGTCGCCACGAGGCGGAATCTTGGCGGAACCAATCTAGTGTTCCGGCGGAGCTCTTCTGCCGGGGAAACTTCCCTCCGGGAGGGGGAAATCATCACCATCGTCATCACCAACGATCCTCTCATCGGGAGGGGGTCAATCTCCATCACATCTTCACCAGCACCATCTCTCAAACCCTAGTTCATCTCTTGTATCCAATCTTGTATCCAAAACCATAAATTCATACTTGTGGGTTGCTAGTAGTGTTGACTACTCCTTGTAGTTGATGCTAATTGGTTTACTTGGTGGAAGATCATATGTTCAGATCCTTAATGCATATTAATACTCCTCTGATTATGAACATGAATATGCTTTGTGAGTAGTTACGTTTGTTCCTGAGGACATGGGTGAAGTCTTGCTATTAGCAGTCATGTGAATTTGGTATTCATTCGATATTTTGATGAGATGTATGTTGTCTCTCCTCTAGTGGTGTTATGTGAACATCGACTACATGACCCTTCACCATTATTTGGGCCTAGAGGAAGGCATTGGGAAGTAATAAGTAGATGATGGGTTGCTAGAGTGACAGAAGCTTAAACCCTAGTTTATGTGTTACTTCGTAAGGGGCTGATTTGGATCCACTAGTTTCATGCTATGGTTAAGTTTACCTTAATACTTCTTTTGTAGTTGCGGATGCTTGCAATAGGGGTTAATCATAAGTGGGATGCTTGTCCAAGAAAGGGCAGTACCCAAGCACCGGTCCACCCACATATCAAATTATCAAAGTACCGAACGCGAACCATATGAGCGTGATGAAACTAGCTTGACGATAATTCCCATGTGTCCCCGGGAGCGCTTTTCTCATTATAAGAAATTGTCCAGGCTTGTCCTTTGCTACAAAAGGATTGGGCCACCTTGCTGCACCTTATTTACTTTCATTTCTTGTTACCCGTTACAAATTATCTTATCACAAAACTATCGGTTACCTACAATTTCAGTGCTTGCATAGAATACCTTACTGAAAACCGCTTGTCATTTCCTTCTGCTCCTCGTTGGGTTCGACACTCTTACTTATCGAAAGGACTATGATAGATCCCCTATACTTGTGGATCATCAAGACTCTTTTCTGGCGCCGTTGCCGGGGAGTGAAGCGCCTTTGGTGAGTGGAACTTGGTAAGGAAACATTTATATAGTGTGCTGAAATTTTCTGTCACTTGTTACTATGGAAACTAATCCTTTGAGGGGCTTGTTCAGGGCATCTTCGCCCCAACCATTAGAGCAAAGAGTTGCTCCTCAACCTACTGAACCTACTGACAATGTTCACTTTGAAATTCCTTCGGGTATTATAGAGAATCTGCTAGCTAATCCCTTTGCAGGAGATGGAACATTGCATCCCGATTTACACCTTATCTATGTGGATGAAGTTTGTGGATTGTTTAAGCTTGCAAGTATGCCCGATGATGTTATTAAGAGGAAGGTCTTTCCTTTATCTTTGAAGGGAGACGCATTGACATGGTATAGGCAGGGCCGGTCCTGAGAGTTTGGGGGCCCGGGGCGGAACTAAATCTTGGGGCCCCTCAATATAAACATAGTAACAGTATTTTCGCATGGAGGGACTACATAGACATAAGGAAGTCAAGGTCCACAACCTGATAGCCTCTGACTCAAAACCAGTGGTGGGACAGATTAACCAATGAAGTCAAGGTAGAGATGGAGTAATTATCACCGAGATCATAACAGAGCAGTCTCATTTAATTGTATCTTTAATTTTGAAAGTCGCGCGCATAGTTTAGCTAGATTTTCGCTTTCCTTAACTCTGGGTCGTCATGTTTGGTTTCGCCAACCGCATGACCCAGATTGTATCCCACTAGTTGTGGATATTGATTAATAAAGTCTGGCCTTAGCACTCAAAAAAACTTAGAGCCACTTACATTGTTCTGATCTGAATGATGTTCTTCCCTTCAAATTCAGAATTTCTATTAGTTAGTCTTCTTCCTGACGGAACTAACACCAACTATTTATTGGGTTTCACCAATGCACCAATAGTACTTAAAAAAACACTCTTCTATGTGATTCTGTCAAGTCAATCACACACTGTTTTCTTTATTATTTTCGTTCTTATGGGCATGCTTTCTGGACAACATGATAACACACGGTGCTGACTGCTGAGAATTTTAAAACAGGTCAAAGGTTGAAGAGGGCAAGCTATGCACCATGTAGGGAGATGCAAAATTATTCAATTGGCAATATACAACAGGGGATAGTAATATGATATTTATATACCTCGGTCAGATCGGCGTGTTTTCGGCAATGAGGTGATGTGGGTTCGCGTCTGGCCGGAGGCCCTATGCTCGGCGATATGCATGAGTGCAAGTGCGTCCCGCGCCTAGAGGATGGAGACCGTAGCCAAGGCCTCACCGGCGAGCAGAGTTCGTCGGTGTGAAAACTCACGATCGGAGCCTGGGGGCTGGGGAATAGGGTTCGTCGCTAGGTCTCGCAATCTGAAGGAAGATCGCGATGCGTGTGTACGTACGAGCCGTTCGATTACCTGGGTCCGGCGTGCGAAGCCTAGCAGCCAACTCTTCCCTGGAGACTGCCCGCCTCCATGGGCCGTGGCCGAGAGCCTACGTGTATGTACGTACCTGCCGAGGGGGGGCCCCGGATGTTGGGGGGCCCGGGGCGGCCGCCCCCCCTGCCCCCCCTCAGGGCCGGCCCTGGGTATAGGCTATGTGATGATACATGATCTTGGAATTATAAACGACTGAAGTTGGAATTTCACCAGAAGTTCTATCCTATGCATCTTATTCATCGTGATCGTAATTACATATATAATTTCTGGCATCGCGAAGGAGAAAGCATCGCTCAAGCTTTGGGGAGGCTTAAGTCAATGTTATATTCATGCCCCAATCATGAGCTCTCAAGAGATATGATTATTCAAAATAATTATGCTCGGCTTTCTCTCAATGATCGCACCATGCTCGATACTTCTTGTGTTGGTTCTTATATGTTGAAGACTATTGAATTCAAGTGGGATCTATTGGAAAAAATTAAACGCAACTCTGAAGATTGGGGTTCCGACGATGGTAAGGAGTCAGGTATGACACCTAAGTTTGATTGTGTTAAATATTTTATGGATACCGATGCTTTTCGTGGATTTAGCGCTAAATATGGACTTGACTCTGAGATAGTAGCTTCTTTTTGTGAATCTTTTGCTACCCATGTTGACCTCCCTAAGGAGAAGTGGTTTAAATATAATCCTCCCATTGAAGTAAAAGTAGTTGCACCTGTTACAGTTGAAGAAAAGACTATCACTTATAATGATCCTATTGTTCCTACTACTTATGCTGAGAAACCACCTTTCCCTGTTAGGATAAAATATCATGCTAAAACTTCAACTGTTGTTCGTAAGAGTAATACTAGAACATATACACCTCCTCAGCAAATTAAAGTTGAACCTAGTATTGCTATGGTTAAAAATCTCTTGGATGATAATATAGATGGGCATGTTATTTACTTTTGTGAACAGACTGCTAATATTGCTCGACCTGATGCTAAGATACATAAACCTGTTGTAGGCATGCCTGTTATTTCTGTGAAAATAGGAGATCATTGTTATCATGGCTTATGTGATATGGGTGCTAGTGCAAGTGCAATACCTCATTCCTTATATGAAGAAATTATGCATGATATCGCACCCGCTGAGTTAGAAGATATTGATGTCACTATTAAGCTTGCCAATAGAGATACTATTTCACCAATTGGGATTGTTAGAGATGTTGAAGTCTTGTGTGGGAAAGTTAAATATCTTGCTGATTTTCTTATTCTTGGTTCCCCACAAGACAACTTTTGTCCCGTTATATTTGGTAGACCCTTCTTGAATACTGTTAATGCTAAGATCGATAGCGAAAAGGATGTTGTTACAATTGGCTTGGGGTATATGAAACATGAGTTTAATTTTGCTAAATTTCTTAGAAAACCCCATGGTAAAGAATTGCCTAGTAAGGATGAAATTATTGGTCTTGCTTCTATTGCCGTGCCTCCTACTGATCCTTTAGAATAATATTTGCTAGACCATGAAAATGATATGTTTATGAATGAAAGAAGGGAAATAGATGAAGTATTCCTTAAACAGGGTCCTATTCTGAAACACAACTTGCTTGTTGAAATCCTAGGAGATCCCCCACCACCCAAGGAAGATCCTGTGTTTGAGCTTAAACCTTTACCTGATAATCTTAAATATACTTATCTTGATGAAAAGAAGATATATCCTATTATTATTAGTGCTAACCTTTCAGAGCAAGAAGAGGAAAGATTATTGAAAACTCTGAAGAAGCACCGTGCTACTATTGGATATACTCTGGATGATCTTAAGGGCATTAGTCCCACTCTATGCCAACACAAAATTAAATTGGACGAAGGCTCCAAACCAGTTAGAGATCATGAACGCCGGTTAAATCCTAAGATGAAAGAACTGGTAAGAAAGGGGATATTAAAACTCCTTGAGGCAGGTATAATTTATCCCGTTGCTGATAGTGATTGGGTAAGTCGTGTCCATTGCGTCCCTAAGAAGGGAGGTATTACTACTGTTCCTAATGATAAAGATGAATTGATTCCACAAAGAATTATAACATGTTATAGGATGGTAATTGATTTCCGTAAATTAAATAAAGCTACTAAGAAAGATCATTAGCCTTTACCTTTTATTGATCAAATGCTAGAAAGACTATCCAAACATACACATTTCTGCTTTCTAGATGGTTATTCTAGGTTCTCTCAAATACCTGTGTCAGCGGACGATCAATCAAAAACCACTTTTACTTGCCCTTTCAGTACTTTTGCTTATATACGTATGCCCTTCTGTTTATGTAATGCACTTGCTACCTTTCAAAGATGCATGATGGCTATATTCTCTGACTTTTGTGAAAAGATTTGTGAGGTATTCATGGATGACTTCTCCGTTTATGGATCCTCTTTTGATGATTGCTTGAGCAACCTTGATCGAGTTTTGCAGAGATGTGAAGACACTAGTCCCGTCTTGAATTGGGAAAAGTGCCACTTTATGGTTAACGAAGGCATTGTCTTGGGGCATAAAATTTATGAAAAGGGTATTGAAGTTGATAAAGCTAAAGTTGATGCTATTGAAAAGATGCCATGTCCCAAGGACATTAAAGGTATAAGAAGTTTCCTTGGTCATGCCGGTTTTTATAGGAGGTTCATTAAGGACTTTTCTAAAACCTCCAGGCCTCTGACTAATTTATTGCAAAAAGATATTCCTTTTGTCTTCGATGATAATTGTTTAGAAGCATTTGAAATACTTAAGAAAGCTTTGATCACTGCACCTATTGTTCTGCCACCTGATTGGAATTTACCCTTTGAAATTATGTGTGATGCTAGCGATTATGTTGTAGGTGTTGTTCTAGGGCAAAGAGTTGATAAGAAATTAAATGTTATTCAGTATGCTAGTAAAACTCTTGATACTGCCCAGAGAAATTATGCTACCACTGAAAAAGAATTCTTAGCAGTTGTTTTTGCCTGTGATAAGTTCAGACCTTATATTGTTGATTCTAAAGTAACTATTCACACTGATCATGCTGCTATTCAATATCTTATGGAAAAGAAAGATGCTAAACCTAGACTTATTAGATGGGTTCTCTTGCTCCAAGAATTTGATTTGCATATTATTGATAGAAAGGGAGCTGAGAACCCCGTTGCAGACAACTTGTCTAGGTTAGAGAATGTTCTTGATGACCCACTACCTATTGATGATAGCTTTCCTGATGAACAATTGGCGGTCATTAATGCTTCTCATACTGCTCCATGGTATGCTCATTATGCTAATTATATTGTTGCTAAATTTATACCACCTAGTTTCACATACCAGCAAAAGAAAAAGTTCTTTTATGATTTAAGACATTACTTCTAGGATGACCCACACCTGTATAAAGGAGTAGATGGTGTTATTAGACATTGTGTACCTGAGCATGAATAGGAACAGATCCTATGCAAGTGTCACTCTGAACCATATGGAGGACACCACGCTGGAGATAGAACTGCACACAAGGTATTGCAATCCGGTTTTTATTGGCCTACTCTCTTCAAAGATGCCCGTAAGTTTGTCCTGTCTTGTGATGAATGTCAAAGAATTGGTAATATTAGTAGACGTCAGGAAATGCCTATGAATTACTCTCTTGTTATTGAACCATTTGATGTTTGGGGCTTTGATTATATGGGACCTTTTCCTGCCTCTAATGGATATACCCATATTTTAGACTTTTAGTTGCTGTTGGTTACGTTACTAAGTGGGTAGAAGCTATTCCAACAAGTAGTGCTGATCATAACACCTCTATTAAGATGCTTAAAGAAGTTATTTTTCTGAGGTTTGTAGTTCCTAGATATCTCATGACTGATGGTGGTTCACATTTTATTCATGGTGCTTTTCGTAAGATGCTTGCTAAGTATGATGTTAATCATAGAATTGTATCCCCTTATCACCCACAGTCTAGTGGTCAAGTAGAATTGAGAAATAGAGAGCTCAAATTAATTTTGCAAAAGACTGTTAATAGATCTAGAAAGAATTGGTCCAAGAAACTTGATGATGCATTATGGGCCTATAGAACTGCATATAAAAATCCTATGGGTATGTCTTCGTATAAGATGGTTTATGGAAAAGCGTGTCACTTACCTCTTGAACTTGAACATAAGGCATATTGGGCCATTAAAGAGCTCAACTATGATTTCAAACATGCCGGTGAGAAGAGGTTATTTGACATTAGCTCACTTGATGAATGGAGAACCCAAGCCATATGAGAATGCTAAATTGTTTAAAGAAAAAGTTAAAAGATGGCATGACAAAAGGATACAAAAGCGTGAGTTTAACGTAGGTGATTATGTGTTGCTATTCAACTCTTGTTTAAGATTTTTTGCAGGAAAACTTCTCTCTAAATGGGAAGGTCCTTACATTATCCAGGAGGTCTATCGTTCCGGTGCCATAAAAATCAACAACTTCAAAGGCACAAATCTGAAGGTGGTGAACGGTCTAAGAATTAAACATTATATCTCAGGTAATCTATAAATGTTGAAACTAATATTATTGAAACCGTAACCCCAGAGGAATACATAAGGGACACTTTCCAGAATGTTTCAGACTCCAAAAAGGAATAGGTATGTGGTACGGTAAGTAAACCGACTCCAAAACAGTTCTAATGGCAATTTTTATCCGTTTTGGAATATTTAAGAATTTAGGGAAGCAAGAAGTAATCCGGGAAGGACACGAGGCCTCCACGAGGGTGGAGGGCGCACCCCCTGCCTCGTGGGCACCTCATGTGCCTCCTGGACTCCGTTTTCTTGCACGATACTTCTTTTGGTCGGTAAAAATTCATTATATAATCTCCTGAAGGTTTTGACCACCGTATCACGCAAAAATCCTCTGTCTTTGTTTCGAGCTGTTTTTCTAACAGATCTAGAGCTTCATGACGTCACCCTCCTCCAACAATGAAGACAAGGATGCTTGGCTATTGATGATAGAGCTAAAAAGATAAGAACCGGACGAGATCAACAAGGATGAAGGGATCAAGAAGGCCATGGAGGATCAAGCTCCGGGGGCGAAAGAAGAAAACATCCCTCAACCTTTACCTAACCTATTTACCCCCTGAGATTGAAGCTTTCAAGATGATTGAGTTAGCTCGCATACAAAACAAGCATCTCACAGAGGAAAATATTTTGTTGAAGGATCATATCGTCGCACTCAAGGGCATTATCCGCAAGTTGGAGGAGCTTTTACGCTCGATGTGCGATTATCCACCATCATCATCACCGCATTCATCACCTCCGAGGACATAATCACATGGGTATGGGCACTCCCCTTGGCAACTGCCAAGCTTGGGGGAGGTGCCCCGGTATCGTATCACCATCACACTCCTATCTTTACCGTTTTACTTAGTTCAATCCTTTTGGTAATATCTAGATCTAATAGAACAAAGTTTTGGTACGAATTAGTTTTGAGTTTTGCTTTGTGATCCTTCTATGTAATCGAGTCCATGAGCTATATAATAAAGATTAGTGTTGAGTCAAGGGCTTTGCTATCTTGCCATGATCTTAAGTGCATAAAAGAATAAAAAGAATAGACGAGTTCATATCGATCTTATGAATAGTAATGACTTCACATATAAAAAGTATGAGGCTTAAAAGTTGTTGAGAGTTGGCAAATGTAGTTTTGGTCATCGTTGCAATTAATAGGAAGTAATAAAGAAAGAGAGGTTTTCACATATAAATATACTATCTTTGACATCTTTTATGATTGTGAGCACTCATTAAAGTATCATGCTAAAGAGTTGATGTTGGACAAGGAAGACAACGTAATGGGTTATGCTTTCCCACATCTCAGTTAAAGTATATTTGTCATGGATCGTCCAACATGTTGAGCTTGCCTTTCCCCCTCATGCTAGCCAAATTCATTGCACCAAGTAGAGATACTACTTGTGCTTCCAAATAACCTTAAACCTAGTTTTTCCATGAGAATCCACCATACCTACCTATGGATTGAATAAGATCCTTCAAGTAAGTTGTCATGTTGCAAGCAATAAAAATTGCTCTCTAAATATGTATGGCTTATTAGTGCTGAGAAAATAAGCTTTATACGATCGTGTGATATGGAAGTAATAAAAGCGACGAACTACATAATAAAGGTTCATATCACAAGTGACAATATAAAGTGAAGTTCTTTTGCATTAAGATTTTGTGCATCCAACCCTAAAAGCACATGACAACCTCTGCTTCCCTCAGTGAAGGGCCTATCTTTTACTTTATGTCTTTTACATTTTGCTAGAGTCAAGGTGATCTTCACCTTTCCCTTTTTCATTTTATCATTTGGCAAGCACCTCGTGTTGGAAAGATCCTGATATATATATATATCCAATTGGATGTAAGTTAGCATGAACTATTATTGTTGACATCACCCAAAGGTGAATACGTTGGGAGGTAACATTATAAGCCCCTATCTTTCTCAGTGTCCGATTAAAACTCCATAACCATAAGTATTGCGCGAGTGTTAGCAATTGTAGAAGACTATATGATAGTTGAGTATGTGGACTTGCTGAAGAGCTCTATTCTTGACTCTTTCTGATGTTATGAATTATGATAAATTGCAATTGCTTCAATGACTGAGATTATAGTTTGTTAGTTCTCAATAAAGTTTCTGTGCCATACTTGACATTGTGAATAGATTGTTACTTGAGCATAAGAAATCATATGACAAAATCGATATATGTTGCTATTATAAGAACGATCATGATGCCCTCATGTCTGTATTTTATTTTTATCGACACCTCTATCTCTAAACATGTGGACATATTTTTCGATATTGGCTTCCGCTTGAGGACAAGCGAGGTCTAAGCTTGGGGGAGTTGATACGTCCATTTTGCATCATGCTTTTATATCAATATTTATTGCATTATGGGCTGTTATTACATGTTATGCCACAATACTTATGGTTATTCTCTCTTATTTTACAAGGTTTATCATGAAAAGGGACAATGCCAGCAGGTGGGATTCTGGCTGGAAAAGGAGCAAATATTGGAGACCTATTCTGCACAGCTCCAAAAGTCCTGAAACTCCACGAAAGTCATTTTTGGAATCAATAATAATTATTGAGCAGAAGAAGTACATGAGGGGGCCCACACCCTGGCAACGAGGGTGGTGGCGCGCCCACCCCTACTGGGCACTCCCCCTACCTAGTGGGCCCCCTGGTGGCCCTCCGGCGTCCATCTTCTGGTATATGAAGTCTTCTACCCTGAAAAAAAATCATAAGCAAGCTTACGGGATGAAACTCCACCGCCACGAGGCGGAATCTTGGCGGAACCAATCTAGGGCTCCGGCGGAGCTGTACTGCCGGGGAAACTTCCCTCCGGGAGGGGGAAATCATCACCAACGATCCTCTCATCGGGAGGGGGTCAATCTCCATCAACATCTTCACCAGCACCATCTCCTCTCAAACCCTAGTTCATCTCTTGTATCCAATCTTGTATCCAAAACCACAAATTCATACTTGTGGGTTGCTAGTAGTGTTGATTACTCCTTGTAGTTGATGCTAATTGGTTTACTTGGTGGAAGATCATATGTTCAGATCCTTAATGCATATTAATACTTCTCTGATTATGAACATGAATATGCTTTGTGAGTAGTTACGTTTGTTCCTGAGGACATGCGTGAAGTCTTGCTATTAGTAGTCATGTGAATTTGGTATTCGTTTGATATTTTGATGAGATGTATGTTGTCTCTCCTCTAGTGGTGTTATGTGAACGTCGACTACATGACACTTCACCATTATTTGGGCCTAGAGGAAGGCATTGAGAAGTAATAAGTAGATGATGGGTTGCTAGAGTGACAGAAGCTTAAACCCTAGTTTATGCGTTGCTTCGTAAGGGGCTGATTTGGATCCACTAGTTTCATGTTATGGTTAGGTTTACCTTAATACTTATTTTGTAGTTGCGGATTCTTGCAATAGGGTTTAATCATAAGTGGGATGCTTGTCCAAGAAAGGGTAGTACCCAAGCACCGGTCCACCCACATATCATATTATCAAAGTACCGAACGCGAATCATATGAGCGTGATGAAACTAGCTTGACGATAATTCCCATGTGTCCTCGAGAGCGCTATTCTCATTATAAAGAAATTTCCAGGCTTGTCCTTTGCTACAAAAAGGATTGGGCCACCTTGCTGCACCTTATTTACTTTCATTGCTTGTTACCCATTACAAATTATCTTATCACAAAACTATCTGTTACCTACAATTTTAGTGCTGGCAGAGAATACCTTACTGAAAACCGCTTGTCATCTCCTTCTGCTCCTCGTTGGGTTCGACACTCTTACTTATCGAAAGGACTAGGATAGATCCCCTATACTTGTGGGTCATCAGGGGTTTTCTTGCAAATGCTAGTGTTTGATAATGTTTTGACTCCTCCACAAAATAAATGTAAGCTCAGTGGGGCGCTGGAAAAATAAATGAGCAGTGTGTGTACCAACATACTCCCTCGGTTAAAAATATATAAGATGTTTTAACATTTTTGTGAACTGCATATATATAGGTCATTTTTGGTGTGTTTGTTCATTCATTTCAGTCTGTATGTAGTCTATATTTAAATATACAAAACATCTTATATTTTTGCACGGAGGTAGTTGTAAACTTTGATCCATATTAAGTGTTTCAGTTGCAAGCTAACCTCGGTCCAAGGTTGTGACACTTATATTGGATCGGAGGAAGCAGTAACGTGCAAAAAAGGGAAACAAAATATCACATTTCGGAAAAAGAAAAAAGCAGAGCATAGTATTGATACCTGTCGTGGAATTATCACGTCAGATGTCCTAGTGTGAGTACTTAGTCGTGGAGCCATCGTAACGAGATTAGCTAAAAGGGGTTAAAACGGACAAAGGACACGGGGAGTTTATACTGGTTCGGCCCCTTGCGGTGAAGGTAAAAGCCTACGATCCAGTTGTGGTGGAATTGATGGGGTCTCGATAACCAGGGAGCGAATCCGCTTTGCCTAGTTCTCGAGTTATTGTTTCTTGTCCCTGAACCGCCGCCGGGTCGTCCCTTTATATACACAGGTCGACGCCCGGCGGTCTACAGAATCCCAACAGGCTCATACACGTGTCCGGCTCGGTTTCTACCCTTTCCCAGCTTACAACACAAGTTACATGGTATATGACGGTTTACATCTATGGGCCCTAATCCGCCTTTGGGCCCTGGGCCTCTGAGTCTCTTCAGTAAAGCGCCGCATTCCTTGTCTTCATGGGCTTCAATATAGATGACTCGTTACAAGTATAACCCAGCCCCACCTGGGCGGTTTATACTCAGTAGTTATATCCCCAACATTAGACCCCAAACTGATTTGAACCTGTTCATGTCAATCTTCCACACTTAAGTAAAATTCCTTCTTCAACACCTTCGCATAAGCCTTGTAACCCGCCGTGATGTCATCTTCTAATATTATAGTAAATCGCCATGACATCACCTGTTTATTAAAAAACCATACCTCCGCTTTATTAATGGGCCTCCAAAAATCGAGGCGACAGCTCTGTCACATATCCATTTTTGGGCTCCTTGATTCTCGTGTGTGTCGCTTATCCCTTCACCTTATAAATAAAAGCCGAGGATCTTTTTTACTTTTCCCCTTCGTGCCTCTTTACTTCTTCTTCCTCCTCGCGTCGACCTAGCGCTCAAGCTCAGCCGCCACCGCCAAGCCCTCGTCCTCGACCTCAACTCCAGCCGCTTCATCACCCTGAGCTCACCAGAGAATTGCGGTGCCTCTTTCCTACTCCCGTGACATCGGTAAGTCATCTTTCCTTCCGCCCTAGATCTGTCATTAGGGTTTCTGTATTCATCAGTGTTCATCGGTGTTTGCCATTCTTCTAGCTTCCTCTGTCTTGTAGCTTGTTGATACAGGGCTTAGTAACTATCGAGCGCGGTACCGATCTTAGTGCCCATTTTTAGTACTTGAAAGCCTCCCCGTTTGCAAGAGATCTCATCTGAATCCATGAACTGCTCTGCTGTCACAACTTAGGGTTTCAGACTTTTCTCCCTTTTTTGAACTGCGTTTGATCCAAAATGATAGCCTTAATCTGTAAAACTTGTTTCTGCAACACTTAGTCACTTTTTAAATCTGCACCTTCCATACCACTGTAGGCGGTTTAACTTTAAGAAAATCATAACCCTCCAGGTAGCATTAGTCCTCTCTTAAACCGCCGAGTCGTAATCTCTATCACCCTGCCAATAGCAGAATCCGATTTGACATGTATATATGCCTTAATGTCTTCTCCATATAACCTTGCGACGCTTTATACTTGTCAGTCACAAACCTTAAACCGGCATTGATCTTTTTCCAGCTTTCCATTGCAATGGCCAAACAATTTTATGCTTGCAACTGGGTTCCTTCCCGGGTTACGGAAGAGCAGCTTACCGGGTATGTCGTAATTGGCGCTTTAGCAAGCAAAGAAATCATCCACTGGAGGGTCCCCGGTCCAGAAAATCCTCCTGAACCCTAGGATGGAGAAGTGATTGTGTTTACTGATCATCTGAATCGAGGGTTTAGCCCTCCCAGATCAAAAAAATTGCGTGACATGCTTGCTAGCTTCCAAATCTGCCCTCAAGACATTGGACCGAACTATGTGTCCATTATTTGCAATTTCCAAGTGTTTTGCAAGGTTTATCTGCAAGAAGAACCCATCGTCGAGTTATTCAGAGACTTCTTTTACTTAAACCGCCGTACTGAATTTACGGACGGGCCCAATACTGAACTTGGCGGGGTGTCGATTCAAAAATGGAAAGATGTTAGTTTTCCTCATGCCAAGCATCATAGCCACCCCAAAGACTGGAATCAGACTTGGTTTTACTGCCGAAATACAGCTCCAGCCGATGAAAATCCTCTGCCGGCTTACCAACACACATCTGTTTCCCCAATGTCTTACTGCAAAGGAATGATCTAAGTATGCCCCTCAACTGGCAAAGCTCAGAGCCTTTATGGCAAACAGTTTAACTGGCATCGACCTTGTCCATTGTTGGGTTTCTTGGAGTATCTTGCCCTTAAGCCGTCGCACCGGTTTAATGTGCGAATACATAGGAGATGTCAAAGATCCTAAGTGGCACATTGATATTCAGCTAAATGACGATGAGATTTCTGAAGCTGTCAAGAAAATGTTGGATGAACCGGTGTCTCAGTGCAGTGAGACAGGGCTAAGTCCTTTCTGTGTTTCCAATAAACCGTCGGTTGTAAGAATCATATCATTTTGTCTTAATTCAACCATATGTGAATATTTCCTTATAACTTGTTGTCCACCTTTGTAGGGTGATGATCCCTTCTGGAAGAGGAAACCGCAAGATAAACCGGCAAAGCCGCAGGATAAACCGGTGAGAGTGTCGCGCACTAATACCAAGGTTATAAAGAAACCTGCAAAGAAGAAGAATGCCGAATCCCCTCGCCTGAACAATGATGAAGACCTTGATGATCCGGAGTTAGAGGTAGAACTTGATTCTCTTGGTTCTTTTTCATACACCTTATTGATGATGATCATTATCAGGATGATGCGGAGGCTAGCCATGCTAGAGATGTAGAGGTAATTATTCTTTCTTCCAACTCAAATCCTCTGCCAACACCGAAAATCCGTCGAGTAGTCCGGAAAGTAAAATGTTCACACCCTCTAGCTTATTCGGGTCCGCACTTTCTTTTGAGGACACAGCAGCATGAAGCTCGCCGCACAACCCGCATAGTGGCCAAGTGGTTACTTCCTCCGGTTTACTGAACACTCCGGTTCGTCAATGTCGTCAAGAGGTCTCTTGTACTTCTGATACACCTTGTCCTAGGGCAAGTTATTTCCGATACCCTCTTGATCCGTCTGACTCGAATTACCAGGGACCCTCCCATTCATCTTCTGGCGAATCAACCTCGATGAAGCTTCCAACCCTTAAAACGGTTCCTGGGTAAGCATATTTTGCTAACCCGTCATACCTTTATATCTTTAATCCTTGCACTATTCTGATGCATACTTTATTATTTTCCAGGGCCAAAGCCAGAGCTAGAAAGAAGGCCAAAGTGGACCAAGCAGCTGAAGACCCCATTCGTGATGAACCGGAAAGAACTCCTGAACCGTCATATCTAGATGTTGACAACATTCCTGATGGCCCGCCATTGCCGGATCAAGCAACTGAAGCTGAACACATGGATGTTGATCAAACTGCTCATGCTGATGACCCACCAAGCCCTGCTAAGGTGCTGATGACCCACCAAACCCGGCTAAAGGTGTTGATGACGATGTTGTCGTTACTGGTATGGGTTACACCTCCCCTGGCAAACCTATCGCTTTGTCAAAACATAGTGCCAAGGAAGAGACTCCTGCTCTGGACAAGGGTAAGTGGAAAACAGATTTATTAATCTATGCCCACCTCAACGCCCAAGACCTGCATTCTGGATTCTTAAACCGCCTGTACACATGCCGCGACTATGAAGCTGATTTATTAGGCCTAATGAAAGAGCGCTATGAGGTAAATCCTGTTTGAACTTTTCATAAATATTCCTTCGCTCTGACTTATTGATAATATCAACTCCAGTAGCCCCCAAGGGCCGGTTTATCTCTTCAAGATGAACCAGGACTTCATATTGTAAGGCTCACACTTCTTGTTGACTATCTTTTGAAATCAGTTTACCATTAAGGAAAAAAATCCGCAATTTTGTTGTTGAGCAAATAGGCATTAGCCCCCAAGTGCCAAGATTAATACTTGTATTGAGCCTTGGGACTTTACCATATTGTTGATAAGAAGCGATAGGCATTAGCCCCCAAGCAGGGGCGAATCCATGCTAGGCCCTGTGGGGGCGAATGCCCCCACTTGATTTTCAGGTCCATTTGTACCCAGCCTTTCGTATGGTAACTCTGCCCCCACTTAGCTTAGTTTATTTGCCCCCACTCCTTTTCTTTTTTTCTGGTAAAAAAGCCCGTCCGCAGGTAAGCTCACCTTAGGCACGTAGGAGCAATCCTTGCCCATAAAAAACTCACGAGCAAGCCTACATGTGCATCAGAGAATGCACTCACCACTGAAGAAATTCAGGCGACACGAACTACCCTTTAATTTGGTGACGCGACTCGGCCGCCGCTGCCGCCCTGACCACGTGAAGACTATGTGACGCGTCCCCGTCCCCTCCCCACCGGCATTGACCGTTGATACAATCCCGCCGGCCGGCTCTTCTCCGGTCCTTGGAATACATCACCGCGAGCCCGCGAAATCGTGCCGCCATCAAGTTAAGCCCTAGTAGCAGTTCCTCTATTATTTCTTATTCCGGTTTTCAGTTCTTATACTCTTACCAAGTTCCGTGTAAGAAAATGAGTGTCTTATCAAAATATTAACTATTACCAATTAGTAATTAGGTGACTGGTCCTAGATTCACATGATAATTTCATATAAAATAAGTTTGAGAATGTAAGACTAGAATAAAATTCATAGCAAAATTCATTTTCATGTATGACAATTTCTTCAACATTTCAATTATTTGACATTGGTAGGGAAGCTAATGAAGAGATCTTTTTGTAAAACCTATATTCGGCAACGTGCCTCAAATTGTTGATTTGAAGAAGCTTCCTTGGGATTCATCTAAAAGGTAATGTGATCAAGCCTTCTCATATATATCCATGTTACATTCTCACTCTATTTTAACTTTTTTCTTGTTAAATCTTGCATGCAAGAAATTTTATTCAGTAAGATAAATGTTGTTTTTTGCAGTTGGGACCAGAATATTAATGGTTGATTTATTTGATTTTTGCGATGAACTGAAATAATTTTGTGTGATAAAACTATCTTACAAGAAAATGTAAGATTGTCTTTCTTAGCCATTGTATGAATATTTTTGCGACAAATCTTTGTAAATGATCTAGCCAAGAGTTTCTACACATTTCCCTTCAAAAATAAACCAGAAACATCTCCCTCGGGAAAAAAGTTCTACATAATTCCTGGAAAAAAATGTTTTGACACATCTCCCCACAAGAAAAAGTACATACACATCTTCCGACAAAAAAAATGTTCCAAAAAATCATTGCCCCCTCTTAGTTTTCATCCTGGCTCCGCCCCTGGCCCCAAGTGCCAAGTGTATATCTTGTTATGTGCTTGGGACTTCAAACATGAACTACCAACTCATAAAATGTCCCTTCCAGGCTGATCTGAGCAACAAAGAATCTCAAATCGCTGACCTTCAAGAAGATATTAAGTCCCAGCAAGCCGAGACTTCCAAGGCCAAAGAAGAGCTGACCAGCGCTTTAACAGCCATGGAACAATTGAAGGAAAGCTTTAAAAGTGAACGAGCAGGATGGGATGCTGAAAAAGCAACGCTGTTAAAGCGGACGGAGGATCCTGAGGCAGCCCTTAATCCAGTAGTAGAGGAACTGACCGGTTTGAAACAGCAAATCAACGCTATGATCACTGCTGTCTTTGGTAAATATCCTCTTCATAAGCTTTAAATAAACAACCTCCATGATACTGCCGGTTTACTAATTTTTGACCATTGCAGGTAGCCGCGTTACTCATCTTGGCTCGGATATGCGCAAAAAAACTGAAGGCTGCTTATATGTTGATAGAGCAATTATATTCCGGCGCTCAACGGGTCATCTGCATAGCTTCACATAATAAATCGCCCCCAACTTTGATCAAGGAAACATTGGAAAAATTATCTATGATGCCTGCCCGTATTAAGGAATATAATTGAAGAAATTAGCTGCTAGGGCCGGTGCTCTTACTGCATTGACTCGGACCAAGGCATGGATATCTGACCTTGATCCGGAAGACATTGGAAACGGCTCTCCAGGCCAAAAAGAGGACGGGTCAGAGTTTGATAATAACGACCTCAGGGACTTAACAAGGGAAATACGTCAACTGGCGAGAAAACTGGCTGACGACACAGATTTTTCATTTTACCAGACAATTTACAATGCCAACAATAAACGGTTGAGTGCCCCGACTTATGATGTGCAAGATCTTATTCCGCCAATCCGTAAGCATACCTACGCCCCTGATGTTGAACCGTCCACCCTTATAAGTGATGACGCTGTCTTCCGAGCCTTAACTGGGATTGACTGGGCAACCATTGACTTCCAGCCACTAGGTGTAGAGGAGGAGGATGAACCGACGCAGAATGATCCACAACCTTCAAGTCAGCCTGGTGAAGAGTCATGATTCAGAAGCCGGTTTAGCTTCTGCACACTACAATCCGTGTGATAAACAATTATTCTTTTGGGCATCAAAGCGCCTTGTGATAGGCTAGTCTAAACACTTGATCTGCTATGCCATCGTGCATATTCACTTTGCATAATACTGTTAATCCAGCATGATTGTGCTATGTCTGCTTATGATCCTTAGCATCTTTTATTCAATCCTGTTCCTGCATACAACAGTTTTAAAGTGTCCTGGCGGTTTATCGCTGGACGGGTCATAACGCCCAACATGAAACCATGGTTTATAACCAAGGTTGTATTTTTAAGAATAATTCAATATGAACTACATCATACCTGTGATATTGAATCACATTATTGGTTTACCAACTTATTGTAGTTAGGGTGATAACCCAAATTTTGAGTATGATAACTCCCTTGGTGTTTTGCAGGCTTACAATGAAGCTGTACCGGGTTGTAGCAAACACCGGATTATAACTGATCTTGCATTGACAACTTATAATTGAAAGCCAAGTCGGGTCAATAAAGGTCAAACATAAACTTATCTCACACTGGCGACTTGTAGTCAAAACCAGGCCGGGTTAATAAATACCGGTTTATCATAAAATGTTGTAATCCGCATAAAAAAAGAAGATTTGTCAAATAAAATCATGGGAAGAGGCGAGGCTTTTCATGGGCTGCCAGGCCACTGAGTTAAACCATTTTACAAAGCCTTTTAAGATGGACCTCACATTAACCAATCGTCATTTTAACTTTCATGAGTTCAAGGTCTGTATAAGATTGACTTGCCAAATGTTCGGCGGGTCATACCAGGATTACCTGGACGGAGTGTCTTACTTAAAAAGGCAGGATAACCCGGGGTTTTAGGTGAATAAACCTGGCTTCCAAGCTTGGCTTGATAGCCTATTACAAGGGTATAGACTCTTTGTTCTTGTAGAAGCAAAGAGCCCCCAAGTAATATTTTAAGCTGTGCTCAGTGGGCGCCTATGTTTGAGCTATGCTTTGCAACAAACTCTCTTTGGCTCCTTATAATTTTGGGTATGAAGCCCCTAACTTTTTTTGTTTTTTTGTTGCTTTATAAGCCGGATTAATGGACAAACAGAACTCCGCTTTATAAATGGAAGCCCCCATGTAACCAAGAACCTTTAAGGATGAACGGCAGAGGCCCCGCTTTAGCAAGGGTGCCAGTTTATTATATTGATCATAATATATACATTGTGAAGAATATGTACATAATAGGAGCCTATGGCTCAGGTGTAGTAAGGCCGAAGAAGAGCGATATTCCACGGCCGGCGGGTCTCCTCCTTCGATTTGCGTGAGTCTTTGTGCTCTCGAACATCGATAAGGTAGTATGACCCGTTGTTCAGATTCTTGCTGACCACAAAGGGTCCTTCCCAAGGTGGGGATAACTTGTGCATGTCGGTCTGATCTTGAATGAGCCGGAGTACTAAGTCGCCTTCTTGAAAAGTTTTGGTTTTAACCTGGCGGCTGTGATGACGCCGCAAATCTTGCTGGTAAATCGCCAACCGAGCCACCGCTATGTCCCGTTTTCATCTAACAGATCCAAAGCGTCTTGGCGTTCTTGCTCGTTGTCCGCTTCAACATAAGCTGCCACCCGAGGTGAGTCATGGCAAATAACTGGGGAGAACTGCCTCTTCCCCATAAACCATGAAGAAAGGTGTATAACCCATAGATTGATTGGGGGTGGTATTAATGCTCCACAACATGGAAGGCAACTCTTCCACCCAACAACCCGGCGTCCTCTGCAAAGGAACCATAAGCCAGGACTTGATGCCCTTCAGGATTTCCTGATTAGCCCTCTCAGCTTGACCATTAGACTAGGGGTGAGCCACTGATGATACATCAAGTCGGATGTGCTCACGTTGACAAAAGTCCTCCATAGCACCCTTGGAGAGGTTCGTGCCATTATCTGTGATGATGCTATGCGGAAAATCACCTTCTTCATGAATTGAACCGCCGTGGCTGCATCACACTTGCTAACTGGCTCCGCTTCAACCCACTTAGTGAACTTATCAACAGCCACCAAAAGGTGGGTCTTCTTATCCTTGGACCGCTTAAAAGGCCCTACCATATCAAGCCCCCAAGTTGCAAATGGCCAAGTGATTGGAATCATTCTCAATTCTTGAGCCGGAACATGAGCTCGGCGTGAAAACTTCTGACAACCATCGCACCTTTTCACCAAGTCCCTCAGCATCAGCGTGAGCCGTCAGCCAATAGAAACCGTGACGAAAAGCTTTAGCCACCAAGGACTTTGAACCGGTGTGGTGACCACAATCGCCTTCGTGGATCTCACGCAAAATCTCATGGGCTTCTTTATGAGAAACACAGCATTGAAACACCCCCGAGACACTGCAGTGATGTAACTCGCCATTGACAATAGTCATGGACTTGGACCGCCGGATTATCTGCCTGGCTAAAACTTCATTCTCCGATAACTCGCCCCGGTTCATATACGCCAAATATGGAGCCGTCCAATCTGGGATAACATGAAGAGCTGCCACCAACTGAGCCTCTAGATCGGGAACAGCCAAGTCATCCTCTGTAGGCAGCTTGACTAACGGATTATGCAACACATCGAGAAAAACATTGGGTGGAACCGGTTTACATTGGGAACCCAACCGGCTTAAAGCGTCCACCGCTTCGTTCTTCCGCCGGTCCACATGTTCCACCTGATAACCCTTGAAGTGCCCGACAACAATATCTACTTCCCGATGATACGCCACCATGAGTGGGTCCTTGGAATCCCAAGTACCAAAAACTTGTTGAGCAACTAGGTCCGAGTCACCGAAACATTTAACCCGGCTTAAATTCATCTCCTTAGCCATTCGAACACCATGGAGTAAAGCCTCATATTCAGCTACATTGTTAGTGCAAGGGAACATTAAACGGAGAACATAACAAAACTTATCACCTCATGGGGAAGTTAGCACGACTCCAGCCCCCGAGCCCTCCAATTCTAGATCCATCGAAATGAATAGTCCAATAAGTATGATCCGGATTTTCCTCCGGCGCCTGCAACTCTATCCAGTCATTGATGAAATCCACAAGCGCTTGGGACTTGATTGCCATACGAGGCATATATTTTAACCCGTGGGGTCCAAGCTCAATGGCCCACTTGGCAACCCGACCAGTTGCTTCCTTTTTTTGAATTATATCTCCCAAAGGGGCAGAACTGACCACAGTGATGGGATGACCTTGAAAATACTGCTTAAGCTTCTGGCTAGCCATGAAGACTCCATACACCAGTTTCTGCCAATGTGGGTACCTCTGCTTGGACTCAATAAGCACCTCACTGATATAATAAACTGGCCGTTGAACCGGATACTCCTTCCCAACCTCCTTGCGCTCTACCACAATCGCCACACTGACAGCCCGGGCATTGGCAGCCACATATAACAACAGTGGCTCTTTATGGATCGGAGCAGCAAGGACAGGTGGCTCGGCTAACTGCTTCTTCAAATCCTCAAACGCCGCATTAGCAGCATCACTCCAGACAAAGTTGTTTGTCTTTTTCATCATCTGATATAGAGGAATAGCTTTCTCTCCCAATCGGCTGATAAACTGGCTCAGTGCCACAATACGACCCGCCAGACATTGAACATCATTGATACATGCCGGTTTAGCCAGAGATGTAATAGCCTTGATCTTCTCCGGATTAGCTTCAATGCTCCTGTTAGACACCAGAAAACCCAAAAGTTTGCCTGCTGGTACATCGAAGACGCCCTTGGTCGGGTTAAGCATCATTTTGTAAACCCCGAGGTTATCAAAAGTTTCCTTCAAATAATCTATCAGAGTCTCCTTCTTCCTAGACTTCACCACAATATCGTCCACATAATCATGAACATTGCACCCAATCTGATCATGAAGACAATTCTGCACACATCGTTGATAAGTCGCCTGGGCACTCTTGAGCCCAAAAGGCATAGATACATAGCAGAAGGCTCCAAAGGGAGTTGTAAAAGCTGTTTTCTCCTAGTCCTTAACTGCCATGTTGATCTGATGATAACCAGAATAAGCATCCAAAAAACTCAAGCGCTCACAACCCTCTGTAGCATCAATGATCCGATCAATACGAGGGAGGGAAAAAGGATCAGCTGGACAAGCCTTGTTCAAATCCGTGTAATCCACACACATGTGCCAAGTGCCATTCTTCTTAAGCACCAGCACCGGATTATCCAGCCACATTGGATGGAAAACTTCAATGATAAACCTTGCTGCCAAGAGCCGGGCTACCTCCTCACCAATGGCCTTGCGCCTTTCTTCATTGAAGCAGCGAAGAAACTGTTTGATTGGTTTAAACTTGGGATCAATATTGAGAGTGTGCTCAGCGAGTTCCCTCGGTACACCTGGCATGTCAGAAGGTTTCCATGCAAAGATGTCCCGGTTCTCACGGATGAACTCGATGAGAGTGCTTTCCTATTTTGGATCCAGGTTAGTACTGATGCTAAACTACTTGGATGAATCGTCAGGAACAAAATCAACCAATTTAGTCTCATCGGCCGATTTAAACTTCAGGGCCAGATCATGCTCTGTAGTTGGCTTTTTCAAAGAGGTCATATCCGCCGGATCAACATTGTCCTTGTAGAACTTCAACTCCTCCATTGCATAAACCGACTCAGCATAGGCCACATCACCTTCTTCACATTCCAAAGCGACCTTGCGGCTGCCATGTACCGTGATGGTCCCCTTATGACCCGGCATCTTGAGCTGTAGGTAAACATAACAGGGCCTTGCTACGTCTTGAGCTAGCGTTGGTTTTCACCAAAGAGGAGAGGGTGATGCAGCAAGTGTAGCGTAAGTATTTCCCTTAGTTTTGAGAACCAAGGTATCAATCCAGTAGGAGGCTTCTCAAAAGTCCCACGCACCTACACAAACAAACTGAGAACTCGCAACCAACACAATAAAGGGGTTGTCAATCCCTTCATGGCCCCTTACGAAAGTGAGATTTGAAAGAGAGATAATAATATATTTTTAGTATTTTGTAATATAGATGCAAAAAGTAAAGATGCAAATAAAGATAGATTGAAAGCAATTATGATAAGAGATAGACCAGGGGCCATAGGTTTCACTAGAGGCTTCTCTCGAGATAGCATAAGTATTACGGTAGGTGAACAAATTACTGTCGAGCAATTGATAGAAAAGTGCATAGTTATGAGATTATCTAGGCGTGATCATGTATATAGGCATCACGTCCATAACAAGTAGACCGACTCCTGCCTGCATCTACTACTATTACTCCACACATCGACCGACTCCTGCCTGCATCTAGAGTATTAAGTTCATAAGAACAGAGTAACGCCTTAAGCAAGATGACATGATGTAGAGGGATAAACACATGCAATATGATATAAACCCCATCTTGTTATCCACGATGGCAACACTACATCACGTGTCTTGCAACCCTTTCTGTCACTGGGTAAGAACACCGCAAGATTGAACCTAAAGCTAAGCACTTCTTGTTGGAAATATGCCCTAGAGGCAATAATAAATTAGTTATTATTATTATATTTCCTTGTTCATGATAATTGTTTATTATCCATGCTATAATTGTATTGATAGGAAACTCAGATACATGTGTGGGTACATAGACAACACCATGTCCCTAGTAAGCCTCTGATTGACTAGCTCGTTGATCAATAGATGGTTACGGTTTCCTGACCATGGACATTGGATGTCGTTGATAACGGGATCACATCATTAGGAGAATGATGTGATGGACAAGACCCAATCCTAAGCCTAGCACAAAGATCGTGTAGTTCGTATGCTAAAGCTTTTCTAATGTCAAGTATCTTTTCCTTAGACCATGAGATTGTGCAACTCCCGGATACCGTAGGAATGCTTTGGGTGTACCAAACATCACAACGTAACTGGGTGGCTATAAAGGTGCACTACAGGTTTCTTCAAAAGTGTCTGTTGGGTTGGCATGAATCTAGACTGGGATTTGTCACTCCGGTTGACGGAGAGGTATCTCTGGGCCCACTCGGTAGGACATCATCATAATGTGCACAATGTGACCAAGGGCTTGATCACGGGATGATGTGTTACGGAACGAGTAAAGAGACTTGCCAGTAACGAGATTGAACAAGGTATCGGCATACCGACGATCGAATCTCGGGCAAGTACAATACCGCTAGACAAAGGGAATTATATACGGGATTGATTGAGTCCTTGACATCGTGGTTCATCCGATGAGATCATCGTGGAACATGTGGGAGCCAACATGGGTATCCAGATCCCGCTGTTGGTTATTGACCGGAGAACGTCTCGGTCATGTCTGCATGGTTCCCGAACCCGTAGGGTCTACTCACTTAAGGTTCGATGACGCTAGGGTTATAAAGGAAGTTTGTATGTGGTCACCGAATGTTGTTCGGAGTCCCAGATGAGATCCCGGATGTCACGAGGAGTTCCGGAATGGTCCAGAGGTAAAGATTTATATATGGGAAGTCTTGTTTTGGTCACCGGAAAAGTTTCGGGTTTTATCGGTAACGTACTGGGACCACCGGGAGGGTCCCGGGGGTCCACCAAGTGGGGCCACTGGCCCCGGAGGGCTGCATGGGCCAAGTGTGGAAGTGGACCAGCCCCAGGTGGGCTGGTGCACCCCCCACAAGGGCCCAAGGCGCCTAGGGTTTGGGGAGGCGGGTGCACCCACCTAACTCGGGGGGCAAGTTTCCCCTCTCCCCCCCCCCTTGGCCGCCCCTCAGATGGGATCTTGGGCTGGCCGCCGCCCTTAGGGTGGAACCCTAGGTGGGGGCGCAGCCCCCCCTCTCTTCCCCTATATATAGTGGAGGCAAAGGAGCAGCCCAACACACGAAGTTCTTCTCATGTTGGCGCAGCCCTACCTCTCTTTCTCCTCATATCTCGCGGTGCTTGGTGAAGCCCTGCTGGATCACCACGCTCCTCCACCACCACCACGCTGTTGTGCTGCTGCTGGATGGAGTCTTCCCCAACCTCTCCCTCTCTCCTTGATGGATCAAGGCATGGGAGACGTCACCGGGCTATACGTGTGTTGAACGCGGAGGTGACGTCCGTTCGGCACCAGGATCTCCAGTGATTTGGATCACGACGAGTACGACTCCTTCAACCCCGTTCTCTTGAACGCTTCCTCTTAGTGATCTACAAGGGTATGTAGATGCACTCTCCTTCCCCTCGTTGCTGGTTTCTCCATAGATAGATCTTGGTGACACGCAGGAAAATTTTGAATTTCTGCTACGTTCCCCAACAGTGGCATCATGAGCTAGGTCTATGCATAGATTCTTTGCACGAGTAGAACACAAAGTAGTTGTGGGCGTTGATTTTGTTCAATATGCTTGCCGTTACTAGTCCAATCTTGTTTCGACGGTATTGTGGGATGAAGCGGCCCGGACCGACCTTACACGTCCACTTACGTGAGACAGGTTCCACTGACTGACATGCACTTGGTGCATAAGGTGGCTATCGGGTGCCAGTCTCTCCCACTTTAGTCGGAACGGATTCGATGAAAAGGGTCCTTATGAAGGGTAAATAGCAATTGGCATATCACGTTGTGGTTTTGCGTAGGTAAGAAACGTTCTTGCTAGAAACCCATAGCAGCCACGTAAAACATGCAAACAACAATTAGAGGACGTCTAACTTGTTTTTGCGGGGTATGCTATGTGATGTGATATGGCCAAGAAGAATGTGATGAATGATATGTGATGTATGAGATTGATCATGTTCTTGTAATAGGAATCACGACTTGCATGTCGATGAGTATGACAACCGGCAGGAGCCATAGGAGTTGTCTTAATTTATTGTATGACCTGCGTGTCATTGAACAAACGCCATGTAATTACTTTACTTTATTGCTAACCGGTAGCCATAGTAGTAGAAGTAATAAGTTGGGAGACAACTTCATGGAGACACGATGATGGATATCATGATGATGGAGATCATGGTGTCATGCCGGTGACGATGATGATCATGGAGCCCTGAAGATGGAGATCAAAAGGAGCAAAAATGATATTGGCCATATCATGTCACTATTTGATTGCATGTGATGTTTATCATGTTTATGCATCTTATTTGCTTAGAACGACGGTAGTAAATAAGATGATCCCTCATTAAAATTTCAAGAAAGTGTTCCCCTAACTGTGCACCATTGCGAAAGTTCGTCGTTTCGAAGCACCACGTGATGATCGGGTGTGATAGATTCTTATGTTCACATACAACGGGTGTAAGCCAGATTTACACATGCGAAACACTTAGTTTAACTTGACGAGCCTAGCATGTACAGACATGGCCTCGGAACACAAGAGACCGAAAGGTTGAGCATGAGTCGTATGGTGGATACGATCAACATGAAGATGTTCACCGATGATGACTAATCCGTCTCACGTGATGATCGGACACGACCTAGTTAACTCGGATCATGTAATCACTTAGATGACTAGAGGGATGTCTATCTGAGTGGGAGTTCATAAGATGAACTTAATTATCCTGAACATAGTCAAAAACCCTTTGCAAATTATGTCATAGCTCGCGCTTTAGTTCTACTATTTTAGATATGTTCCTAGAGAGAATATAGTTGATAGTTGACAGTAGCGACTATGCGGACAGTAGAAAGCTTATGTCCTTAATGCACCGCTCAGTGTGCTGAACCCCAAACGTCGTCTGTGTATGTTGCGAACATCAGACATACACGTTTTGATAACTACGTGATAGTTCAGTTAAACGGTTTAGAGTTGAGGCACCAAAGACGCTTTTATTCCAGTTAGTAAGAGGGATCTTGAACTAAGAAATAGACCTAGCAGCTAAAAGAGGGTATCCTGAGCAATTGCAAGAATGGGGTTCATTGATATTCCTGGTATAGTAGATGCTATCACACATACAGTCATACTCAATTCGATGGAATTGTTTGATCTTAAAGGGGATCTTCTATAATTTAGCACATAAGGGGTTATTTCTTGGTTTCGTCCAGTCATTAATAACTTGATTATTTTTAGATAATAGTAGATAGAAAGAATGCTCGTAAGGAGTCCTATTGAAACCAAGAAATATAGGCCTGCTTGCCATCCACACCAGAATAGATAGAGTTTTCCGAAGAAACCTGCTAGTGGAGGAAGGCCTCCTAGGGATAAGAGACATAGGGCTAAAGAGAGAGCCAAAAAAGGATCTTTCATGTATAATCCTACATAATCTCGAATGTTATCAGCGAAACATCGCGGAACATATGAGATGTTTCGAGGGCTGAAATTGGGATTTCAGGCTCGTGCCCATGTCAAGAGGTATAAGACCTCTGACGATTTTCTTAGCCTGCAAACTAAGGGAGAAAAGCTCAATCATTGAGCTTGTGCTCAGATTGTCTGAGTGCAACAATCACTTGAATCGAGTGGGAGTTGATCTTCCAGATGAGATAGTGATGTTTCTCCAAAGTCATTGCCACCAAGCTGCTAGAGCTTTGTGATGAACTATAACAAATCAGGGATAGATATGATGATCCTTGAGATATTCACGATGTTTGACACCGCGGAAGTAGAAATCAAGAAGGAGCATCAATTGTTGATGGTCAGTGAAACCACTAGTTTCAAGAAGGGCAAGGGCAAGAAGGGCACTTCATGAAACGGCAAATCAGTTGCTGCTCTAGTGAAGAAACCCAAGGTTGAACCCATCTGTATTAAGGGGAACAGCCACTGGAGCAGAATTACCCTAGATACTTGGTAGATAAGAAGGCTGGCAAGGTCGATAGAAGTATATTGGATATACATTGAATTAGATGTGTACTTTACTAGTACTCCTAGTAGCACCAGGGTATTAGATACCGGTTCGGTTGCTAAGTGTTAGTAACTCGAAATAAAAGCTACGGAATAAACGGAGACCAGGTAAAGGTGAGCTGACGATGTGTGTTGGAAGTGTTTCCAAGGTTGATGTGATCAAGCATCGCACGCTCCCTCTACCATCGAGATTGGTGTTAAAACTAAATAATTGTTATTTGGTGTTTGCGTTGAGCATAGACATGATTGGATTATGTCTGTCGCAATATGGTTATTCATTTAAAGAGAATAATGGTTACTCTGTTTATTTGAATAATACCTTCAATGGTCTTGCACCTAAAAGGAATGGTTTATTGAATCTCGATCGTAGTGATACACATTTTCATGCCAAAAGATATAAGATAGTAATGATAGTACCACTTACTTGTGGCACTGCCATGTAAGTCATATTGGTGTAAAACGCATGAAGAAGCTCCATGTTGATGGATCTTTGGACTCACTCGTTTTTGAAAAGTTTGAGACATGCGAACCATGTCTATTGGTGTATACGCATGAAGAAACTCCATACAGATGGATCGTTTGGACTCACTTGATTTTGAATCACTTGAGATATGCAAATCATACCACATGGGCAAGATGACTGAAAAGCCTCATTTTAGTAAGATGGAACAAGATAGCAACTTGTTGGAAGTAACACATTTTGATGTGTGCAGTCCAATGAGTGTTGGGGCATGCAGTGAATATCGTTATGTTCTTACTTCACGGATGATTTAAGTAGATACTAAGTATATTTACTTGATGAAACACACGTCTGAATTATTGAATGGTTCAAGTAATTTCAGAGTGAAGTTGAAGATCATTGCGATAAGAGGATAAAATGTCTATGATATGATCATAGAGATGAGTATCTAAGTTACGAGCTTTGGCACGCAATTAAGACATTGTGGAAATCGTTTCACAATGAATACCGCCTAGAACACCATAGTGTGATGGTGTGTCCGAACATCAGAGTTGCACCCTATTGGATATGGTGCGTACCATGATGTCTCTTATCGAATTACCACTATCGCTCATGGGTTAGGCATTAGAGACAACTGCACTCACTTTAATAGGGCACCACGTAATTCCATTGAGACGACACCGTTTGAACTATGGTTTGGAGAAACCCGAGTTGTCGTTTCTTAAAAGTTTGGGGCTGCGACGCTTATGTGAAAAGGTTTCAGGTTGATAAGCTCGAACCCAAAGCGGATAAAATGCATCTTCAGAGTGGTACAGTAATCCTGTCTTGAAGGTCATGTTGCTAGACAACAATGAACCTACGAGCTATGGAGAAGCAATGGTGGGCCCATATTCCAACAAATGGTTAGAAGCCATGAAATCCGAGATAGGATCCATGTATCAGAACAAAGCATGGACTTTGGTGGACTTGCCCGTTGATCGGCAAGCCATTGAGATAAATTGATCTTTAAGAAGAAGACGGACGTGAACGATAATGTCACCGTCTATGAAGCTTGACTTGTGGCGAAGAGTTTTTCACAAGTTCAAGGAGTTGACTACGATGAGATTTTCTCATCCGTAGCGATGCTTAAGTCCGTCGGAATCATGTTAGCATTAGCTGCATTTATGAAATCAACCAATTGGATGTCAAAACGAGTTTCCTTACCAGTTTTCGTAAGGAAAGGTTGTATGTGATACAATCAGAAAGGTTTGTCGATCCTAAGGATGCTAAAAGGTATGCTAGCTCCAGCGATCCTTCTAAGGACTGGAGTAAGCATCTCGAAGTTGGAATGTGCGCTTTGATGAGATGATCAAAGATTTTGGGTTTATACAAAGTTTATGAGAAATTTGTATTTCCAAAGAAGTGAGTGGGAGCACTATAGAATTTCTGATAAGTATATGTGAATGACATATTGTTGATCAGAAATAATGTAGAATTTCTGGAAAGCATATAGGGTTATTTGAAAAGTGTTTTTCAATAGAAAACCTGAATTAAGCTGCTTGAACATTGAGCATCAAGATCTATGAGGATAGATCAAAAATGCTACATGGTACTTTCAAATGAGCACATACTTTGACATGATCTTGAAGGTGTTCAAGATGGATCAGTCAAAGAAGGAGTTCTTACCTGAGTTGTAAGGTATGAAGTTAAGAGTTAAAAGCTCGACCATGGCAGAAAAGAGAGAAAGGACGAAGGTCGTCCCCTATGCTTCAGACGTAGGCTCTATAGTATGCTATGCTGTGTACCGCACCGGAAGTGTGCCTTGCCATGAGTCAGTCAAGGGGTACAAGAATGATCCAGGAATGGATCATTGGACAGCGGTCAAAATTATCCTTAGAGGAATAAGGAAATGTTTCTCGATTATGGAGGTGATAAAGAGTTCTGCGTAAAGGGTTACGTCGATGCAAGCTTTAACACCTATCTGAGTGACTCTGAGTAGCAAACCGGATACGTATGGTGGAGCAACCATTTGGAATAGCTCCAAGTGGAGCGTGGAAGCAGCATTTACAATATGACATAGAGAATTGCAAAGTACATACGGATCTGAATGTTGCAGACCCATTGATTGAAACCTCTCTCACAAGAAAAACATGATCAAACCCCAGAACTCATTGAGTCTTAATCACATGGTGATGTGAACTAGTTTAGTGACACTAGTAAACTCTTTGGATGTTGGTCACATGGCGATGTGACCTATCAGTGTTAATCACATGATGATGTGAACTAGATTATTGACTCTAGTGCAAGTGGGAGACTGTTGGAAATATGCCCTAGAGGCAATAATAAATTAGTTATTATTATTATATTTCCTTGTTCACGATAATCATTTATTATCCATGCTATAATTGTATTGATAGGAAACTCAGATACATGTGTGGGTACATAGACAACACCATGTCCCTAGTAAGCCTCTGATTGACTAGCTCATTGATCAATAGATGGTTACGGTTTCCTGACCATGGACATTGGATGTCGTTGATAACGGGATCACATCATTAGGAAAATGATGTGATGGACAAGACCCAATCCTAAGCCTAGCACAAAGATCGTGTAGTTCGTATGCTAAAGCTTTTCTAATGTCAAGTATCTTTTCCTTAGACCATGAGATTGTGCAACTCCCGGATACCGTAGGAATGCTTTGGGTGTACCAAACGTCACAACGTAACTGGGTGGCTATAAAGGTGCACTACAGGTATCTCCGAAAGTGTCTGTTGGGTTGGCACGAATCGAGACTGGGATTTGTCACTCCGGTTGACGGAGAGGTATCTCTGGGCCCACTCGGTAGGACATCATCATAATGTGCACAATGTGACCAAGGGCTTGATCACGGGATGATGTGTTATGGAACGAGTAAAGAGACTTGCCGGTAACGAGATTGAACAAGGTATCGGCATACCGACGATCGAATCTCGGGCAAGTACAATACCGCTAGACAAAGGGAATTGTATACGGGATTGATTGAGTCCTTGACATCGTGGTTCATCCGATGAGATCATCGTGGAACATGTGGGAGCCAACATGGGTATCCAGATCCCGCTGTTGGTTATTGACCGGAGAACGTCTCGGTCATGTCTGCATGGTTCCCGAACCCGTAGGGTCTACACACTTAAGGTTCGATGACGCTAGGGTTATAAAGGAAGTTTGTATGTGGTTACCAAATGTTGTTCGGAGTCCTGGATGGGATCCCGGACGTCACGAGGAGTTCCGAAATGGTCCGTAGGTAAAGATTTATATATGGGAAGTCCTGTTTTGGTCACCGGAAAAGTTTCGGGTTTTATCAGTAACGTACCGGGACCACCGGAAAGGTCCCGGGGGTCCACCAAGTGGGGCCACCGGCCCCGGAGGGCTGCATGGGCCAAGTGTGGGAGGGGACCAGCCCCAGGTGGGCTGGTGCGCCCCCCACAAGGGCCCAAGGCACCTAGGGTTTGGGGATGGGGGCACACCCACCTAACTTGGAGGCCACCCAAGCCCCCCCTCTCTTCCCCTATATATAGTGGAGGCAAATGAGCAGCCCAACACACGAAGTTCTTCTCATGTTGGCGCAGCCCTACCTCTCTTTCTCCTCATATCTCGCGGTGCTTGGCGAAGCCCTGCTGGATCACCACGCTCCTCCACCACCACGACACCGTTGTGCTGCTGCTGGATGGAGTCTTCCCCAACCTCTCCCTCTCTCCTTGCTGGATCAAGGCATGGGAGACGTCACCGGGCTGTACGTGTGTTGAACGCGGAGGTGTCGTCCGTTCGGCACCAGGATCTCCGGTGATTTGGATCACGACGAGTACGACTCCTTCAACCCCGTTCTCTTGAACGCTTCCGCTTAGCGATCTACAAGGGTATGTAGATGCACTCTCCTTCCCCTCATTGCTGGTTTCTCCATAGATAGATCTTGGTGACACGTAGGAAAATTTTGAATTTCTGCTACGTTCCCCAACACTTCTCCCATGGCAAGAAAGATCAATCTAGTAGGCCAAACCAAACTGATAATTCGAAGAGACTTGCAAAGATAACTCAATCATACATAAAAGAATTTAGAGAAGATTCAAATATTATTCATAGATAAACTTGATCATAAACCCACAATTCATCGGATCTCGACAAACACACTGCAAAAAGAGATTACATCGAATAGATCTCCACAAGAGAGGGGAGAACATTGTATTGAGATCCAAAAGAGAGAAGAAGCAATCTAGCTAATAACTATGGACCCGTAGGTCTCTGGTAAACTACTCACAACTCATCGGAGGGGCTCTGGTGTTGATGTAGAAGCCCTCCATGGTCGATTCCCCCTCCGATAGAGTGCCGGCGAAGGCTCCAAGATGGGATCTCGCGGATACAGAAGGTTACGGCGGTGGAAATTGTGTTTTGTGGTGCTCCTGGGTGTTTTCGGGGTCCGTAGGTATATATAGGAGGAAGAAGTACGTCGGTGGACGCCCGAGGGGCCCACGAGACAGGGGGCGCGCCCTACAGGGGGGGCGCGCCCTCCTATCTCGTGGAGGCTCCGGTTGTTTCTTGACTTGCACTCCAAGCTCTCCGGATCTTGTTCGTTCCAAAAATCACGTTCCCGAAGGTTTCATTCCGTTTGGACTCCGTTTGATATTCCTTTTCTTCGAAATACTGAAATATGCAAAAAGAAAAACAGCAATATGGGTTGGGCCTCGGGTTAGTAGGTTAGTCCCAAAAATGATATAAATATGTAAAATAAAGCCCATAAACATCCAAAACAGGTAATATAATAGCATGGAACAATCAAAAATTATAGATACATTGGAGACGTATCAAGCATCCCCAAGCTTAATTCCTGCTCGTCCTCGAGTAGGTAAATGGTAAAAAGAGAATTTTTAATGTGGAATGCTACCTAGCATAATTCATAATGTAATTTTCTTCATTGTGGCATGAATGTTCAGATCCAAATGAATACAAAATAAAAGTTCATATTGACATAAGAAATAGTAATACTTCAAGCATACTAATCAAAGTAATCATGTCTTCTCAAAATAACATGGTTAAAGAAAGTTTTCCCTACAAAATCATATAGTCTGGCTGTTGCTCTATCTTCATCACACAAAGTATTTAATCATGCACAACCCCGATGACGAGCCAAGCAATTGTTTCATACTTTGATAATCTCAAACTCTTTCAACTTTCACGCAATACATGAGCGTGAGCCATGGACATAGCACTATATGTGGAATAGAATGGTGGTTGTGGAGAAGACAAAAAGGAGAAGATAGTCTCACATCAACTAGGCGTATCAACGGACTATGGAGATGCCCATTAATAGATATCAATGTGAGTGAGTAGGGATTGCCATGCAACGGATGCACTAGAGCTATAAATATATGAAAGCTCAACAAAAGAAACTAAGTGGGTGTGCATCCAACTCGCTTGCTCACGAAGACCTAGGGCACTTTTGAGGAAGCCCATCATTGGAATATACAAGCCAAGTTCTATAATGAAAAATTCCCACTAGTATATGAAAGTGACAACATATGAGACTCTCTATCATGAAGATCATGGTGCTATTTTGAAGCACAAGTGTGGAAAAAGAGATAGTAGCATTGTCCCTTCTCTCTTTTTCTCTCATTTTATTTTTTCTTTCTTTTTTCCTTTTTCTCTTTTTTTTCTTTGGCCTTTTTTTTGCCTTTCTTTTTTTTCTTTTTTTTTTCTTTTTTTAAAGTCCGAAGTCTCATCCCGACTTGTGGGGGAATCATAGCCTTCATCATCCTTTCCTCACGAGGACAATGCTCTAATAATGAAGATCATCACACTTTTATGGATTTACAACTCAAAGCTAGAACAAGATATGACTCTATATGAATGGCTCCGGCGGTGTACCGGGATATGCAATGAATCAAGAGCGACATGTATGAAAATTATGAAGGTGGCCTTGCCACAAATACGATGTCAACTACATGATCATGCAAAGAGAAATATGACAAAAGTAATGTGTGTCATATGAACGGAACGGTGGAAAGTTGCATGGCAATATATCTCGGAATGGCTATGGAAATGCCATAATAGGTAGGTATGGTGGCTGTTTTGAGGAAGGAATATGGTGGGTTTATGGTACCGGCGAAAATTGCGCGGCACAAGAGAGGCTAGCAATGGTGGAAGGGTGAAAGGGTGCGTATAATCCATGGACTCAGCATTAAACAAGAGAACTCATGTACTTATTGCAAAAATTTAGAAGTCATCAAAAACCAAAGCACTACGTGCATGCTCCTAGGGGGATAGATTGGTAGGAAAAGACCATCGCTCGTCCCCGACCGCCAATCATAAGGAAGACAATCAATAAATAAAATTGTGCTCCGACTTCATCACAAAGCGGTTCACCATACGTGCATGCTACGGGAATCACAAACTTCAACACAAGCATTCTTTAAATTCATAATCACCCAACTAGCATGACTTTAATATCACTACCTCCACATCTCAAAACAATTATCAAGTATCAAGTTGATCATAGCATCCAATTAACTTCCTATGATAGTTTTTATTATACCCAACTTGGATGCTCATCATTCTAGGACCAACTTTATGATAATAGGAAATACCATGCTGTTCTAAAAGACTATCAAAATAATATAAGTGAAGCATGAGAGACTAGCAATTTCTTCAAAATTAAGACACCACCATGCTCTAAAAGATATAAGTGAAGCACTAGAGCAAAAACTATCAAGCTCAAAAGATATAAGTGAAGCACATAGAGTATTCTAGCAAATTCTAATCAAATAGGCTTCTCCCAAAAGGTGTGTACAGAAAGGATGATTGTGGTAAACTAAAAATCAAAGACTAATATAATACACGATGCTCCAAGCAAAACACATATCATGTGGCGAGTAAAAATATAACTCCAAGTAAAGTTACCAATGAACGAAGACGAAAGAGGGGATGCCTTCCCGGGGCATCCCCAAGCTTAGGCTTTTGGCTATTCTTGAATATCTTGGGGTGCAATGGGCATCCCCAAGCTTAGGTTCTTGCCACCCTTTATTCCATAGTCCATAAAAGCTTTACCCAAAACTTGAAAACTTCACAACACAAAACTCAACAGGAAATCTTATAAGCTCCGTTAGTGAAAGAAAACAAAACCACCACATAAGGTACTGCAATGAAATCATTCTTTATTTATTTTGGTGTTAAACCTACTGTATTCCAACATCCTTATGGTTTATAAACTAATTTACTAGACATAGATGCATTGAAATAAGCAAACAACACACGAAAAACAGAATCTGTCAAAAACAGAACAGTCTGTAGCAATCTGTAACTAACGCAAACTTATGGAACTCTAAAAATCCTACCAAAATAGGACGTACTGGAAAATTGGTCTGTTGGTCAGCAGAAAAAAGAATCAATGCAAAAGAACGTTTCTGTGATTTATTGAATTTTTTCTCGTGAGCGCAAAGTTTCTGTTTTTCAGCCGAATCAAATCAACTATCGTCGTAGGTTATCCTATAGGTTCTACTTGGCACAAACACTAACTAAAAGATAAAAACACATCTAAACATAGAGTAGATGCAAGAATTATTCTTAAACAGGAGCAAAAACAAAAAACATAAAGAAAAATTGGGTTGCCTCCCAACTAGCGCTATCGTTTAACGCCCCTAGCTAGGCATAAAAGCGAAGATAGATCTAACGAGTGCCATAATAATAAGATAGATCTTGAAGGCTCATCTCATATTCTCTACCTTCGGCGGCAAGTTTTCTTTGAGGCAAGCAAAAGTAATCAAAAGGGCTAAATTTAGTGGGACAAATGTCCCCAAGATCAATCACAGGAGGAACGGGTTCTTCCTTTGGCCCTTCATAGTGCACAACTATTTCATCACTAAAAGAATTCTTTTGGCAAAATCTTGTGAGCCTATACTCAAGAGAGTATCCTAGCTCATTGTTTCAAAGAGCAAAATCATTATTAAGTTCGTTAATGCAATCAACCAAGACATTGGTAGGAACCTTTTTTCTACACTACAAGAAATATGTCAACTAGTGACCTTCTGTCAGTGACCCTGGAAGAATTGGTCATAGATCTATGACCATTTCAGACCAATTGGTCAATAGCTCTTCGGGGGGCTCCAAACCCTAAACCATTGCAACCATTTTGGTCAGAAAGGTCGTAATTTCCTTACGCGAAATGGTCACAAAGCAAACAGTGCTAGTCCACTGCCTTATTTCTAGTTGTTAATGACCAATATAGATGGTCATAGCCTTGTAGATTGTGGTGGGTTGTGATGACTAGGCGCCATCTCATCAGTTTTGCCTATGTGTCATGTCCATGTGGCAGTTTTTGCCCTAGGTTGTGAAGCAACCTATATTTCTGTTATTCCAAAAATGCCCAAAAAATTCTCATAAATGTTTTGGATCATATCTTCATCAAATATGTCAAAAACATTCCTTGCCTAGTTCAAAAATAATTCAAAAATATTCATTTTCCTATTCTGTTCAGAGCAGCACTTTGTGAAGGAAGTACCACTTTGGCATGTCCAAATGGTATCCATTTTCTACAGTACTTTCCTATGCCCAAATAACCATCCTCCACCAAATGCCAGCTCAATCCATTCATTATTTTGAGCCCAGCTTCAACATTCGTATTTATGTCCAGTGTGGTACTTTGTAAATCAAGTACCACCTAGGCTCCTCCTTTTGAGGTGAAAATTTGTGAAGACGGTCTTCTTAGTAACTGATCATCCTCAATCGAAACTCACGCCCATTAGCCATGTGCATTTCCCGTACTGCAAATCAAACACTTGGCTGCTTATTCATGTTTGAGCATCGATCGGTCTCCTCGTGAGAATCTTATGTTGTGATTTTCTTCCTAGAACCTACCTAGGGAGTGACCAACCCACTAGACATGCCTAGGCCGCCCAGAACACATGGCAACGCCACGGTCACGCGGTGACCACGCGGCGGGCATGCGAGCTTACGCGCTCTAGAGTTGGGGCCCTCGGCCACCGTCCAAACCTCGATGTCTCGCCATCAAACCATGTATTTCTGACTAAATAGATACTTATTTACCTAGAAATGATTTTTGTAAAAAATAAAGAGCACACTATGAGGCAACTGCAGTTCAAATTTTACCCGCCTCTAGCTGAATCGACGGGAATTTGTCTTTTTCACCAGAGGTGGATCAAAATTTTTGACACCCAACCATTTTGTCAATTGTGCATTAAATATGGCCTAGTATTTTATAAAATTGATTAGGTCCAATTTTGCAACAAATATATGGTAGGTCCTTCACAAAAAAAAACTCATTTGAGGCACTCAGAAAATGGAAAATGGTTTTTTCGTCCAAAGAAAATAAAAACTTCCTTAGGCAACATTGTTTGCCATTCCAATATACACCCTTGTGCACAATATGAGATCATTTGAACAAATTATGCCATGAATGTGGCCATAAGATTGATCATTTGGCTTGAAAGCCATGAATCTTCACACTTGATAGCTCATTTCGGAGAACACTTTTTTAAAATAATTACCATATTACAAGTTTATTATTTTTCCTGGAAACTTGGTCACATATAATGACACAATACGAAGGTTTTCCATTTTTTTGATTTTTTTTGAATTTTTTATGCCCGTCTCAAAATGTGGTCAAAACGGCGGGCTTGACCGTTCCTAGCTAGTGGTTAAATCTTGGAAAACTTTTGATGTTTCTCTGATTAAATAGATACTTATGTACCTAGAAATGATTTTTGGAAAAAATAAAGAGCAAACTATGAGGCAGCTACAGTTCAAATTTGACCCATTTCCAAATAAATCAACGACAATTTGTCTTTTTCACCAGAGGTGGATCAAAACTTATTTCATCCAACCATTTGATCAATTGTGCATTATATATGGCCTAGTATTTTATAAAAATGATTTGGTCCATTTTTGCAATAATTATTTGGTAGGTCCTTCACAAAAAAACCTCCTTTTGGGCACTCGGAAAATGAAAAATGAATTTTCCGTGCAAAGAAAATAAAAACTTCCTTGGGCAACATTGTTTGGAATTCCAAGATGCACCCTTGTGCACAATATGAGATCATTTGAACAAACTATGCCATGAATGTGGCCATAAGATTGATCATTTGGCTTGAAAGCCATGAATCTTCACGCATGATAGCTCATTTCTGAGAACACTTTTTTAAAATAATTAGTGTATTACAAGTCTATTATTTTTCCTAGAAACTTGGTCACATATAATGACATAATGCGAAGGTTTTCCATTTTTTTTGATTTTTTTGAATTTTTTATGCCCGTTTCAAAATGCGGTCAAAACGACGGGCTTGACCGTTCGTAGCTAGTGGTTGAATCTTGGAAAATTTTTGATGTTTCTCTAATTAAATAGATACTTATGTACCTAGAAATGATTTTTGGAAAAAATAAAGAGCAAACTATGAGGCAGCTACAGTTCAAATTTTGACCCGTTTCCAACTGAATCGACGACAATTTGTCTCTTTCACCAGAGGTGGATCAAAACTTTTTTCACCCAACCATTTGATCAATTGTGCATTATATATGGCCTAGTATTTTATAAAAATGATTTGGTCCATTTTTGCAATAATTATTTGGTAGGTCCTTCACAAAAAACCTCCTTTTGGGCACTCGGAAAATGAAAAATGAATTTTCTGTGCAAAGAAAATAAAAACTTCCTTAGGCAACATTGTTTGGAATTCCAAGATGCACCCTTGTGCACAATATGAGATCATTTGAACAAACTATGCCGTGAATGTGGCCATAAGATTGATCATTTGGCTTGAAAGCCATGAATCTTCACGCATGATAGCTCATTTCTGAGAACACTTTTTTAAAATAATTACCGTATTACAAGTTTATTATTTTTCCTAGAAACTTGGTCACATATAATGACACAATGCGAAGGTTTTCCAATTTGTTGATTTTTTTTGAATTTTTTATGCCCGTTTCAAAATGCGGTCAAAACGGCGGGCTTGACCGTTCCTAGCTAGTGGGTTAATCTTGGATTTTTTTGGGTGTTTCTCTGTTTAAATAGATACTTATGTACCTAGAAATTATTTTTGGAAAAAATAAAGAACAAACTACGAGGTAGCTACAGTTCAAATGACCCGCTTCCAACTGAATCGGTGGAAATTTGTCTTTTTCACGAGAGGTGGATCAAAACTTTTTTCACCCAACCATTTGGTCAATTGTGCATTAAATGTGGCCTAGTATTTTATAAAAATGATTTGGTCCAATTTTGCAACAATTATTTGGTAGGTCCTTCACAAAAAAACCTCATTTGGGGCACTCGAAAAATGGAAAATGATTTTTTGTGCAAAGAATATAAAAAATCCCTTTGCCGATACTGTTTACTATTCCAAGATGTAAACTTTTGCAGAGTATAAAGAACTCATGTTGAAAAAATATAAAGAATATAAAGAATATCATTTGAACAAATATTTGGTAGGTCTTTTACAAAAAAGAACTCATTATGAGCACTAAAAAATGGAAAATGATTTTTTAATGATATCTACATTATTCAGAGTTTGTTATTTTTACTGAAAAGTAGGTCACACTTGGTGACACAATGCGAAGGTTTTTTATTTCTATTTATTTTTATAAATTTCTTAGGTCGTCAAATAGGAGACATGATTCAAAATCTTCTTTTCAGTCGATTATGACCAATTTAAATGGTCTTAACATCAGCAAAGGGGATACTGCGTTCTGATTGGTCTAAAATCAGCTCACGCGGATCATGAATTAAGCACCGTCGGAGGCACCCAGATCCAACGGCAGCCCACACCCCCCCTCGTCGCTCTCACCCTCTCCCAAATCACCCCGTATCCCTCTCATCCTCGTCCACCCACGAAACCCTAGCCCCTTCTCCCAATCGCCGCTGCCGCTCCCTTTTCCCCATCGCCGCCGCCTCGTCTCTCCCTCCCTCAGAGCCACCGCCGTCCGCCTCCGCGCGGCCTCCAGCTCCAGCCTCCGCGTGCACCCCGTCCTCGCCCGCCTCCATGCGGCCTCCACCTCCAGCCCCACCCTCGCCTTCCACCCCCCCGCACAGATCCGCTCATCTCATGGCCAGATCCAGCAGTAATCCCTCCTTCCCACCTCCCTGCCTCTGGATCAAGCAGGCGTCGCCGGCCCCGCCCCCACTCCCTCCCTCCGGATCGAGCAGGCACGACTTGGGGAGGCTGGCGTTCCCCGTCGAGATCCGTCACGCGCGTCCTCCAGTGCCAACCGCGACCGGCTCCCGTCGCTAGGGTTTCGGTCGGCGTGGCTCCGACGACTCAGGTGCGTCCATCTACTCCATCTCCTCCTCACAGCCATTCCTAACTTCATTAGTTCGTCGTCTCTGCCTCCCAGATCTAGGATGCCGTCCTCGCTCGAGCACCGGGACGTCATGGACGATGGCCGCTTCCTCCCCTGCCTCGGCGCCATGGAGCAACTCCGTCCGTCCGTGTTCTTGTTCTCGGGATTCCTACCACTGGCCATGGGCCGTGGCAAATGAGCAGCTCCAACCGCAAGGCTCAAAGGTATGAATCCGTTTCTCCTCCCCTCGTCTTTTCTTCTTCCACTCTCTGTCTGACCCCCTTCTCATCTCTCTTTTGAACCAGGACGTCACCATGGGAGATGAAGGCGTGATGTGTTGTGCTACTGCTTGGGAGGGACACCATGGACCTTCCTCCTCTGCTTCTTCTCTTCCCCTACTCAAGGTGATGGATTGGTACATCGACCTACTCCCCTGCTTCCTATGTTAATTTGGTGCGCGATGTGGATGTGATGTATTTTAGGCATGATTAAATACGTGCTTTGGCACAATTCCTTGTATAATTCCTTCTCAAGGTGCTGGTGTTTGTGGAGGTGATTTACCTCTTTTTTCACTCTGTGTATCAAGGTGCAGCTACTGAGCATTGATAGGTGTTGTTCGGTGTACATGTGTATCCTCTAGTAGTTTGTCTCATATATGATGTTGTCTGCCTGCCATGTTGCTGTCGTGTCTGACTATTGGACGATCAAAACAGAGATTTGTAATTTAGAAACTGCATATTTAGAACAGCTATTTAGAACTAAGTGCTTCATAAGTGTTGCTGGAAATGAAAATGCAGTTAATTATAGCACAGTGAGAGTGCTCTCAAATGTCGGAAGGGTTGCTGCTGCATTTACGCTCCTGGCAGTGTCCTGCATTGACTGATGGTGCAGCCATATACCCCTGCCAGTACCTGATTGTTCTCATTCATTATTGTACAGCAGCGCATGCTTGTTCATACCCATTTTTTTTCATTTAATGCCAACATGTACATATTTACACAGGAGAGATAGCTATATTTTCCGACTAACAAGTGACAATAAAAATGTGGTTGTTTTAACCTAGAGGTTAATAAAACACTTTGATAGTTCTCTCTCATTGTAGGATGAGTTTTCTCATAACTGCTGCTGATGTCTTCTTCTTCTATCCCCAAAACTATTGCTGCTCCCCATCCTCACGTCCTTGCTGCTCCTCCTTCTTCAATCTTGATGTTGCTTTCCCCACGCCTCTGCTTCCTTTCTTCTCCTTCACTTTCTGCCTGCTGCTTCTCCTTCTTCAACACCTTCTGATGAATCTCTCTCTCTCTCAACGTCCCTTTGCTGCTGCTCTCTCCTCAATCTTGCTGCTGCAATCTCTCTTTCTCCCTCTCTTCTCTGAAATTTCTATAAAATTTGAGATGTGTAGTACATGTAATATTCAGATTTGATAAGATCTTGCAACCTGATAATTGTTCAGTCTCGTACTTGTATAATATGGTGCATCTTATTATGTGTTCTGACTAGTTGATGTCTAGTTGCTTTGGAAAACATTTGGTATGTTTGATTTGATCTATGAATTAGTGGTCTGCTAGCTCATATGTGAGTTCACCCTGTGTCTTTTAATTCCAGTTCATGTATGTGTTGTCACCGGTGTGTTCCCTTTTCTGCAGAAATAAATTCAGATTCGTAGTCCATGTATTAGCTCAAGTTCTTGTGAGATAAATGTTTGTGATATATATGCCTACTATAATTGTTTGTGTTGTGATATAATTATGTCCCTGTCATATTAGCTTGTTTCTTCCTCCTGTCATATGCTTGATAGTTATATATGCAACTGTCCTTGTCATATTATTTCCCTTTGTGTTAGTGTTTTAGATTGTCAAGTATAATGAAAATACCAAAAAGATATTGAGTAAAATCCGAATCTCCCTTTGTTGATTGTTGTTTTCTTTGTCAATGATCTACGGGAATAACCTTGTTTAGTTTAGGTTTTTTTTCTTGCTTTCTTAATCTGAATTGTGTTACCTAGCTTTAGCCAAGCACGATCATCGATTTGCCTAGTCCCTGAGGATGGAGCTACTCGTTCGCCTCATTGTAGATAGCTTCATGGATCAGTTTTCTCATAAAACTAATGTGCATGGACAATAGTTTGCTCCACTAATGTTATATCTCTCTTATTGTAGGATGACAAGTTGTGGCAGCTAGAGCATGTCGCATAAGAGAGAGCAATGAAATCCATTGTACGGTTCCGTTAAAAAAAGTACATTGTGTTGTTATGATAGTAGCAGATGTGCCATCATTTTCTTATTGTATATTCCTGTGTAAGGAAATGTATTCCTGAGATGTTTTTTTGTGGTATGTAAATCTGGGAGATATTTTATTTTTGTGTTATGTAAACCTGGGAGTTTTCCTAATTTGAATGAAATAATGTTGGATGTATGTGTGTGATTGGGCTAAAGTCTGCCTGGGCCAAACTGGACAAATAATTGGGCTGAAACAGGCCACATACCAACAAGCATAGAACAATTTCAAAAATGAAATGAAAAGTCTTACAGAAAAAAGAAATGGACTGCAAAAAGCTCAAGGGCCTCAAAAACTAACAAGGTTGAATTGTTGGGCTTGGCCCATGAAGCCGATAAAAAATTGACAGAAAAAATATATAAAAAGGCCGAATTGTTGGGCTCGGCCCATGTAAAACGCCGAATCAGACTGGGCTGAATCTTGTGCCACATCAGCTTGCCACGCTGGATGCCTACGTGGCCTGGGGATGTTGCTAGTGACCAAAACGCCACCGTGGACATATTTTGGTCATAAACGTCTACAACCATTCCAGAAGAAAGGTCGCTATAGTCAGTTTACGACCGCCAGCTTTTGACCTTCTGTTTTTGGTCACAAAAAGGTCGCAAATGAAAAACCATGACCTTTCAGTGACCAATAGTGGTGATCACAAGTTGACATATTTCTTGTAGTGCTAAGTTTTTCATTAAAAGCAACGTAGTCCGAAGATTGAAAACGCCTAAATTCCTCTTGATCATAGAGGATTGCCTCTATGGGAGGACGATCGGCGTCCACCCTATAGTGCGCAAAGATTTCTTTGGCATCTCTTATGATAAATCTAAACTCGTGAGCCAAAAAGATAGTAACAGCGCGCTTAACAGAAGAATGCTCAATATTAGAGAATTCTAGGAAAATCCTTTGTATGCAAGGATGCATATGCATGAATTGTCTTTCAAGTTCAACTACAAGCATAGCGATAGCATCCGCATGACTACTAGTTCTATGAAGAATAGAACAACCCATGGACGGTAAAGCACTGGCACAAGTAAAGAAATCTTGAATAACGCCTTTGCCAATGATGTTACCACTTCTGATTCGAAACTTTTTAGTATGCAAGATAGGGGGTTCATCAGCCGGAGCCTCGGGATTTTTCATGTTATCATTATTGTCCATATCAACGTTAATCTCCCCAATTTCAGACATAACAGCAAACAAAAGCAAGGCGAAAGAAAGCGAGCGAAAAAGAGAAGAGGAGATTGGTAAAGAGAGGGCGAATAAAACGGCAAGGGTGAAGTGGGGGAGAAGAAAGCGAGAGGCAAATAATGTAAATGCGAGGGAGATGGGTTTGTGATGGGTACTTGGTATGTCTTGACTTGAGCGAAGACCTCCCCGGCAACGGCGCCAGAAATCCTTCTTGCTATGTCTTGAGCCAGCGTTGGTTTTCCCCTAAGAGGAGAGGGTGATGCAGCAAGTGTAGCATAAGTATTTCCCTCAGTTTTGAGAACCAAGGTATCAATCCAGTAGGAGGCCCCTCAAAAGTCCCACGCACCTACACAAACAACCCGAGAACTCGCAACCAATGCAATAAAGGGGTTGTCAATCCCTAAATGGCCACTTACCAAAGTGAGATCTGAAAGAGAGATAATAATATATTTTTGGTATTTTGTAATATAGATGCAAAAAGTAAAGATGCAAATAAAGATAGATTGAAAGCAAATATGATTAGAGATAGACCCGGGGGCCATAGGTTTCACTAGAGGCTTCTCTCGAGATAGCATAAGTATTACGGTAGGTGAACAAATTACTGTCGAGCAATTGATAGAAAAGCGCATAATTATGAGATTATCTAGGCATGATCATGTATATAGGCATCACGTCCATAACAAGTAGACCGACTCCTGCCTGCATCTACTACTATTACTCCACACATCGACCGACTCCTGCTTGCATCTAGAGTATTAAGTTCATAAGAACAGAGTAATGCCTTAAGCAAGATGACATGATGTAGAGGGATAAACACATGCAATATGATATAAAACCCATCTTGTTATCCTCTATGGCAACAATACAATACGTGTCTTGCAAACCTTTCTGTCACTGGGTAAGAACACCGCAAGATTGAAACCAAAGCTAAGCACTTCTCCCATGGCAAGAAAGATCAATCTAGTAGGCCAAACCAAACTGATAATTCGAAGAGACTTGCAAAGATAACTCAATCATACATAAAAGAATTCAGAGAAGATTCAAATATTATTCATAGATAAACTTGATCATAAACCCACAATTCATCGGATCTCGACAAACACACTACAAAAAGAGATTACATCGAATAGATCTCCACAAGAGAGGGGGAGAACATTGTATTGAGATCCAAAAAGAGAGAAGAAGCCATCTAGCTAATAACTATGGACCCGTAGGTCTGTGGTAAACTACTCACAACTCATCGGAGGGGCTATGGTGTTGATGTAGAAACCCTCCGTGGTCGATTCCCCCTCCAGCAGAGTGCCAGTGAAGGCTCCAAGATGGGATCTCGCGGATACAGAAGGTTACGGCGGTGGAAATTGTGTTTCATGGTGCTCCTGGATGTTTTCGGGGTCCGTAGGTATATATAGGAGGAAGAAGTATGTCGGTGGACGCCCGAGGGGCCCACAAGACAAGGGGGCGCGCCCTACAGGGGGGGCGCGCCCTCCTATCTCGTGGAGGCTCCGGTTGTTTCTTGACTTGCACTCCAAGCTCTTCGGATCTTGTTCGTTCCAAAAATCATGTTCCCGAAGGTTTCATTCCGTTTGGACTCCGTTTGATATTCCTTTTCTTCGAAATACTGAAATAGGCAAAAAAAACAGCAATATGGGTTGGGCCTCGGGTTAGTAGGTTAGTCCCAAAAATGATATAAATATGTAAAATAAAGCCCATAAACATCCAAAACAGGTAATATAATAGCATGGAACAATCAAAAATTATAGATACGTTGGAGACGTATCAGGCCTTGCCATGAACTTAGCATAAGCCGGCTGTCCAAACAGGGCATGATACGGGCTTTGGATTTTTACCACTTCAAAGGTCAATGTATCTGATCTTGAATCATAATCATCTCCAAAAGCAACTCCAGAGCTATCTTTCCAACTGGATACGTCGATTTACCAGGCACCACACCATGGAAAACGGTGTTTGACGGTTTAAGATTTTTATCTGTCAACCCCATGCGACGGAAGGTTTCATAATAGAGAATGTTGATACTGCTCCCTCCATCCATGAGCACCTTGGTGAACTTATCCCCTCCAACCTGAGGTGCCACCACCAACCTCAGATGACCCGGATTATCAACCCGGGGTGGATGATCCTCACGACTCCACACAATAGGCTGTTCAAACCAACGCAAGTAATGAGGCACCGCCGGTTCAACGGAGTTCACTGCCCTTTTATGAAGCTTCTGATCGCGCTTGCATAGGCTAGTGGTGAAGACATGATACTGCCTACTATTCAACTGCTTCGGATGGCTCTGATAACCCGAATGTTGCTGATTTCCCTGATTATTTTGCTGGTTGTAACCACCCTGGTTGTTTTGATTACCTGGGTTACCTTGGAATCCTGAGCTCGAACCGCCTCCGCCGTAACCCGGCCCATGAGATCCGGGACCTGAACCGCCGGACGGTCCCTGATCATATCGGAAAAGATCCGAGTTTTTGAACTCTCGCATGATGAAGCAATCCTGCTAGAGGTGTGTAGCTAGCTTTTCTCGCGTCCTGTGCCTTGGGCAAGGCTGGTTTAACAGGCGCTCAAGATTGACACCTGATCCTCCACTCCGTGGGGGCGGTTTACCCTTACGACGCTGACCATTATCCTGCGCGTTGGCATTAGCCACAAATTCTGAACTATGATCCGCTTTACGCTTACCATTGTTTCCATGGCCCGCCTGGTTATGCTACTGCCCCTTGGCGTTACCGTTCTTCTTTCCCTTCCCCGACTTTTCATCGTCAGACTCGGGATCCTTGGTACTATCAGAGTCAGCATACTTAACCAGAGCTGCCATAAGTGTTTCCATGTCATTGCAGTGACGCTTGAGCCGTCCCAACTTCAGCTTCAGAGGCTTGAACTGACAATTGCCCTCCAACGTTAACACTACCATATCAACATTGATGCGATCTGATGAATGCAAGATTTCCGAGACCCGACGCACCCAATGGGTTGTTGATTCACCTTCTTCTTGGACACAAGAAGCTAAGTCCACAATTGACATGGGTTGTTTGCACGTGTCATTGAAATTCTGGATAAACCGGGCCTTTAACTCGGCCCATGACCCAATGGAGATAGCTGGCAAAGCTTTCAGCCGGGTGCGGGCTGTTCCTTCCAACATCATGATAAAGTATTTAGCACACGCCGCTTCGTCCACATCCAGCATCTCCATCGCCATCTCATAGCTTTCGACCCATGACTCGGGGTGTAAGTCGGTAGTGTAAGCCGGGGTGAGACACGGTACCCCCAAAGAGCTGAAAGTAACCCCTGGTTCCACTGAAGTTGTTGCACGAACCGGAGTAAGCTGACGTGCCTCATACTGCGCGGCTAACTTGGCTTCTCGACGCGCTCTGCCTTGGTCCACTACATTCTGAGCGTCAGCTCTCCCTCCTGTCGGGTTAGGCCTACGGGGCGGATTATGGTTCCGTCCACTGCTTGACACGGCCGGTTCTTCAATGTGCCTGTTGTAACTCCTACTCGGGAGAGGGGTAGAATGAATCCTATCTCGACTATATGAATAAGCCTGCTGTTGAACCATTGCTGTTTGAAGGAGATCCCTGGCCCGCCGTGTCTCAACCGTCGCCGGAGAGTCGCCGTCCATTGGAATAGCTGCCAATCGTGACGCCGCAACAATCATGTTATCCAACGGGGTAGGGAAGTGACCCGGTGGTGCTGCACATACTGAGGCGGGTCATGATTCTGTCGAGGCGGGTCTGTCGTTTGTGGCTGATTCGGCGCTCCTGTCCCAGGTGATTCAACCCGGTTTACCGCTGCCGGGTTACTGGTTCCTGCTCCTGGTGTGCTGAAGAGATTCCTTGCTTCATGAACCGGCGGTAGACGACATTGGTGCCTCCTCCTCATCACGTCGTTTGAAGCATTCTGATCCAACATGAGTCGGTAAGATTCTGCATGAATCCGCTGGGCCTGAGCATCCAAAGCGGCCCGCTCCTCAGCCATCCTGGTCTCCTCAGCAACCATGTCCTCCTTGGCTTGAGCTATCTGATCTCGCAACTTTCTCACCTCCGCGTTATGCTAATCTCAATTATCCGGATTAACTTCTGTGGTCAACAATGTCACCAAGGCGTCCAACAAACCGGACAAGATTTGAGTCGACGGGCGCGCGGGGCCTCCTTTCCCGGCCGCCGATCCGGAAATTATTGCTGTCGCAGTTGAAGAGTGTTGCACGGGCTGCATACCGGCCATGAAGATCACAGCCCGGTTTGGCGGTTCAAGGGGGTCCGGAATACTGTCGCCATTGGAATAGCCCCCGAACCGGCTATCTGGCAGTTGGTACAATGACTCGGTCTCGCCGGTGGATGACTCGCCATCTGAATAAACAACCGTCTCTCCGTCGGATGTCGGTTCATACTCCGTTCTATTGATGAATCCTACGAACACATGCTTCATGGCGGGCTGAACCCGGGCGGGGCTTGCATGCTGAGCCGTCTCGATGAGGTCGGTGCAGGTGTCCGGCTCAGGGCCCGGTTCGCCGGTCTTGCCAATGAAGACATGAATTCCTCCGAAAGGGACCCGTTACTCGTACTCGATTGAGCCGGTGTCGGGGCCCCAGCCTGTGTCGTTGATGTAAAGCTTGCTGCGACGACTCTTGGTCATCCGGCCCACCGTGTATCCCTTGAGTCCTTCGAAATTGCCCTCTAAGAACTCGAAACGACCGTGCGATAGCCTCACGATGGGCGCCAACTGTCGTGGAATTATCACGTCAGATGTCCTAGTGTGAGGACTTAGTCATGGAGCCATCGCAACAAGATTAGCTAAAAGGGGTTAAACCGGACAAAGGACACAGGGAGTTTATACTGGTTCAGCCCCTTGCGGTGAAGGTAAAAGCCTATGATCCAGTTGTGATGGAATTGATGGGGTCTCGATAACCAGGGAGCGAATCCGCTTTGCCTAGTTCTCGAGTTGTTGTTTCTTGTCCCTGAACCGCAGCCGAGTCGTCCCTTTATATACACAGGTCGGCGCCCGGTGGTCTACAGAATCCCGGCCGGCTCGGTTTCTACCCTTTCCTATCTTATAACACAAGTTACATGGTATATGGCGGTTTACGTCTACGGGCCCTAATCCGCCTTTGGGCCCTGGGCCTCCGAGTCTCTTCAGTAAAGCGCCAAATTCCTTGTCTTCATGGGCTTCAATATAGATGACTCGTTACGAGTATAACCTGGCCCCACCCGGACGGTTTATACTCAGTAGTTACATCCCAACAATAATCATAAATTGGATCAGTTTACGGACTTGCCCGACTGTTCAGGGCAAGAAACGCACTTGTACGCATGTCTAAAAATGTTTCGTGGTACCCTAAAAAATAACGGAAATGTTAACGCCCACATGTGTGGGCGTTTGCATCTCACCCACACGCGTGGATCCGCGTCCGTTCGTGAGCGCACGAATCTTGGCATCTTTTCAGTGCCACGTAGGACTGGCCTGGTGTGTGGGCGTTTATCCGGTCGCCCACACGGCCGTTTCACCACACGGGAGGGGCTGGTGTGTGGGCGTTCAGCAGTTCGCCCACACGCCACTTTCCAAGCACGCATAAGGGCTAGTGTGTGGGCATTTGCCATCTCACTCACACGCCCGTCTCCTCTCCCACACCCAAGCTGCTAGTTGCCATATGTTTTGCAGCACACATAGCAACTGCCCTAGTGTGCTTTATAAGCAGGTGGCAACTATCTTTTTACCCGAGTTGCCATGTGTTTTGCAGGGTACACAGCAACTGCCTAGTATGCACGTAAGCAGATGACAACTCTCTCTTTACCGAGTTGCCATGTGTTTTTGCATGATACATGGCAACCGCCCTAACGTGCACATAAGCAGATGTCAACTCTTTCTTTTTACATGGCAACTGCCCTAGCATGCTTGTGAGCACATGGCAACTCTCTCAACTGCCTAGTGTTAATATGTGGCAACTCCTAAAGTTTTGAAATCATGGCAACTACAGTAGATCAGACCATACATGGCAACTGCAGTTGAGCAACCATGGCAATTGCAGTTGTCCGACATAGCAACCGTAGTTCAGCGACATGGCAACTGCAGTTGAACGAACATGGACGAGGGTCTGGACCATGACAACTGCGGGCGCGCGGTGACTGTCACGCGTGGCGTGTGAGTCACGAGGTACGAGACCTGACATACAGGGCGTGTGGGCGTTATCTACTTCGCCAACACGCACACGTGTGAGAGGAACCGGGGGGAGAAAAAAGAGGTGTGTGAACATTAGTTGTTTTGGCCACACGTAGGTGTGTGGGTTGTTCCTTTTATACACCACATAAAATGTGTGGACAGGAAACGCCCACACGTGTGACACTTATCGGCGTCCAAAAATAATGTTTCCTAGTATCAAGCAGGTTCCGCTTGCAGCTTAATCCTACGACTCGGTACTGCTTTTGGTGTTGTGAAAAGACACTGGTCCGCTTGCGCGCCCAGTACGTCCCGATCGATCGATCGATCGCTCCTGCGTACAGCAGGTGGTAGTAGGTTCCAATCATTTTGTGGAGGATAAGGCTATGGCGCGCGGGCGGCACGTACGCCAAGGAAGGCTACCGGACGGCAGCCCTCGATCGTGGCGAGATAGTAGATAATATCGGAGCCGGAGCCGGAGCCGGAGCCGATCGATCCTTGTCGCCGCTCGGCCCTGCGTGTGGTCGTTCCTCGAATTGGCTCTGCGCTCTCGCACTCTCGCGCGCACGGCACGACAAAAAAAGAGAGAGAGAGGGAGAGGAGACGCACGTACGTATCTCCGGACCGGAATTCGCCAGCGGCCGTTGTTTCGCCGCCACGCAGATGCCTGGCCTTTGGCAAAGTTGTTCAAAGAACCCCTAAAAAAAAGGCAAAGTTGTTCATGTGCGTGCGGCCCGAGTACGGCTTGGCGTATCCGCAACGGGCTGGGCGGGCGAGTCTTCCGAGCCTCGGGGCTATTCGGCCGATGGGTCTCGCGTGAGCTTCGCTTCATCAGAAAGGAGACGTCTTTCTGCTGCCCGATCGGCCGACACACCACACTGCACGTACGCCACGCCACGCCGAGCCTGGATCGAGCCTCAGATCAGATCAGGCCCCTCCCCTGCCCTGAGACGCCACGCCGGTGGCCAGGTGTTGCCATCCCGTACGTGGCGGCCGCGCGAACGAACGTTCCAGCAATGGCGGGCGGGCACGCACGCACGCATGTGCCGGCATGTGCCGATGGTGTTTTCGCGGGAGCCACCGCGCCAATCGCGCGAGGCCATGCATCTCGTTCTACCCCACTTCTGTCGACCCGACCGGTCACCTCGGCGTCCGATATCTGGGCGGAGACGTCCCGTCACATGATCGAGTCAGGCCAGCAGCTGGCCGTCGGCGTTGCGATCACACGTCGCTGTGCGCTCCTCCTCATCCCCTGGACCTCCTTCCTGCGTGTCGGGCACCACTCGTTCGGATAGTCGGATTCCCTTCCAAGCATCCATCCATCTCTGTCGTCGGTGGTGCCACGCAGGGTTGGACGCATGTGCATGGGCTCCACGGGCATTGGCATTGGGTCGAGAACGGCAATGGCTGGTTCCGTCTCCGCCGGGGCTACCGCTCTGCACATCACCTCATCCCATTTCCATCCTACTGCCACTGCCGGTACCACTGCCAGGTGATGACACGGCCGGTCCCGGCCTCCCGGGTGATGATCTTCATGCGGCGCTACCTGCGAGATCGCTTTCGCCGCCGCCGAACTGTACTGCCCATGTCATGTGCATTTTGTCAGTTGCTGGTACCGGAACAGCGCCATGCCATCATCATTTGCGGCCATCGCACTTGCCAACAAGTGGCCGGAGAGGTGAGGTCAGTTGCAACTTGCGACTGAGATCTGCCGAAGCAACGGGACAGCAGGCCGCATCGCTCTGGCCTCTGGGCTTGGCCGCGGGTTGGGCGGGCGCATGGCGCGCGTACCTGCAGAGGCGGGGCAGATGCTCGTGCGTGCTTGGCCATCGCGAATCAGTGAGCAGAGCGATGCCTGTGCTGTGCAGCGATCACAGTGATCAACTGAGATTTTTTGGTCGCGATATACTCAAGATTCGATTTTTTTTAGCACTAGGTAAGTGCCCGTGCGTTGCACGGGTACACACATATTATGTTGGCTCAACACTAATTGTGGATAACATATACATGTAGGATCCTCATGCACATCAGATGACATTGTTGCATTTTTACTGCTACCATCAGATGATATTGTTGGTTTTTCTATTGCTAAAATCAGTGTTATTCTTCTTCCTCCTTCACCCACTATCTCTGTCGTAAAGATCTAGGTATACGGCCTTTGTCAATGGTATAGCGAGCTCGAAATCTCCCTTTCACCCCACTGTACAGTTTTTATATTTCACATTGTGCTGGTCTTAAGTCTCTCTCCCTCTAATAAAAGTGCAAGTGTAACCATAGGAATAAATTTCCTTGCTCGTCCTTGTTAGCAGGCAAATACTTAAAAAACCAAGAAGGCTAAAGAGGTTTAGTAATATATAGAACATAACACAAGGGCAAAAAAAATTATTTGCCCAATAAGTCAGCTTAGGGGAAGAAGAGCGACACCACTGCAAATGTATGAAAACATTCATTTATTAGGACACCTTTTTTCTTACAAATTACAAAGAAGAAACTACAGAAAACAGATGCAGCTAGCTCAAAAGTGAAACAAACATTTGATTTATGCATGTATACACAACATGATCAAGTAAACTGCAACATGTGATCTAGATCGTTTCATATGAGCCCTCTAGCCGGCAGTAACCAACCACCTAGCATAATTGCAGCTAAAATTTCAGAAAAATATAGGCACAAACCATATATCAAATTTAGTATAGTGTCATGCTAGTTGGGTAACACTAACAGTACGCACATATAGTTTAATCTATATAACAAAAGCTGCAAGACTACAGGAATAGAGGCTAAGCTGCCATGAGATCAACGGACATGTTACAGCCTACCGTGGAATAAAGGAGGACAGCTCGGGTGTAGTACCGCCATCCTCCAACGCCACCCAGCACAACGCGCTGTGGCGCTCACACAGGCCCTCGTCGTCGTCCTCGCAACAGCTGACACGTGATCTTCAGTCTACACCCAACCCATCGCCTCCGGTCTCCGTCACGTCTCCTGTGGTTGGTCTCTCCGTGCCCACGTGCTGATGACGTCGATGTCCTTCAACTTCTGATGAACTTCTCGAGCTCTTCCTTTCTGATGAACTTGAAGCTCCATTCGCTGTCCATGGGGAACTTCCTCGATAGTCCGACGATGTGCGGAGGCGGCGCCTCCACCTGCTCCATCAGCTTGCCGTGGTGAGGGAGCAGAGTGAAGCACACAACGGCGTTGACATATCTCTGCCCCTGCCGGCGTCTATGGTCGGAGGGGAAGAGTTAGTGACCAGGTAGATGAGGCCATTGGGTGATAAAAGCTGCACTACTATTGAAGTTTCTGGTTAACTTCCGCTTCCCCTTTCAGGCGACGGCTAGCATGCCCTTGCACGCCTCTGTCGGAATCTCTGACCATCGTCGTAGGACGGCGTAGCCCTGCGGTTCTTCAGATCGGGCCCCTGACAACCACCCCATCATGATTTCTAGGAGAGATAGGAGAGGGGATGGGATGGGGTGCGGTGCCGGTCCGGGGAGACAGTAAACGGGGCGGCGACGCTCCACGGGAGAGGAGGAATAGAAGGTGGGGAGGAGTCATGGATAGACCACAAGAGGAAGGCAGCGTGCGGGGTCCTTGCTTGATTACCTACCGTGATTTCCCGTGATTTATGCCTCCCCATGAATTTATTGTATTACCATGCTTACCAAGAACAAATCGATCGCCATCCGGGAATTTATTGCATTGCCTAAGAAAAGAGTAATCTGATTACCAAAGATTGAATTGATTACTGTCGTGTCAAAACCGGCAGATCTCGGGTAGGGGGTCCCGAACTGTGCGTCTAGGCGGATGGTAATAGGAGAGAAGGGACACGATGTTTTACCCAGGTTCGGGCCCTCTTGATGGAGGTAAAACCCTACGTCCTGCTTGATTAATATTGATGATGTGTGTTACAAGAGTAGATCTACCACGAGATCAAGGAGGCTAAACCCTAGAAGCTAGCCTATGGTATGATTGTTGTTCGTCCTATGGACTAAAGCCATCCGGTTTATATAGACACCGGAGAGGGCTAGGGTTACACAGAGTCGGTTACAATGGTAGGAGATTTACATATCCGTATCGCCAAGCTTGCCTTCCACGCCAAGGAAAGTCCCATCCGGACACGGGACGAAGTCTTCAATCTTGTATCTTCATAGTCTTGGAGTCCGGCCGATGATGATAGTTCGGCTATCCGGACACCCCCTAGTCCAGGACTCCTTCAGTAGCCCCTGAACCAGGCTTCAATGACGACGAGTCCGGCGCGCATATTGTCTTCGGCATTACAAGGCGGGTTCCTCCTCCGAATAATTTATAGAAGATTGTGAACACCAGGATAGTGTCCGGCTCTGCAAAATAATTTCCACATACCATCGTAGAGAGAATAATATTTACACAAGTTCAATCTGCTGACGTATTTCGTGGCATGACGTCACACCACTACCAAGCCTTTACTCGAATTGTTTTTATTGTACCACCTCAGCGCGTTTAGCGAAGCGGTTTCCTTGGCACGTCTTGTCGAAGCAGAGATCGTGTTCCCCTTATTTCGGGATTCCCATCAATACGGACGTGGGTAACCCAAACGCGGCATTGATTGCGGCCCTTGGGGGATAAGCGAGTTTTGTCAGGCCGGTGGGGACGCATGTTTGTGTCCGCCCATATAAGGGGATAAAGATCCAACCCTTTTACCTGCGCCTTCTTCCTCCTTGGCTTATCCATCTTCGCGAACTCGAGCTCCAGCGCCCAAGTCCGCACATCTCACCTCAACCTCCTCCAACTATGTCCGGAGCGGGAGGCAAGTGGATGGCCTCCTCCGTCACGGAGGGGCAGATCCAGAAGCTGCGCAGCGCCGGATATTTGTCCAGCAACATCGTGCACCGGCTCCCCGACGAGAGAGAGCTCATCGCCACCCCCAGGCCCCATGAGAGGGTAGTATTTCTTTCCTATTTCCTCCGCGGACTGGGCTTCCCACTCCATCCATTTGTCCGGGGGCTCATGTTCTACTACGGCCTGGATTTCCATGATCTGGCCCCGAATTTCATCCTCAACATCTCGGCGTTTATCGTCGTGTGTGAGGCCTTCCTCTGCATCCAGCCCCACTTCGGCTTGTGGCTCAAGACCTTCAGTGTCAAGCCGAAGGTTGTGAAGGGAAGCCAAGCGGAGTGCGGAGGCGCCATGGTGGGCAGGATGTCCCACGTCACTTGGCTTGAGGGCACTTTCGTGGAAACTATCAAGGGGTGGCAATCGGGGTGGTTCAACATCACCAAGCCGCGTGACCCTGAATGGGCAGCGGCCCCCGAATTCAGATCTGGCATCCCCACACGGCTCACCTCCTGGAAAGAGAGCGGCCGGACTTGGGGTGATTCGAGGAGCTGACTGGACTCCAAGCCTGTATCCAAAAGCTAGTGGACAAGAAGCTCAAGCTTGTCAACGTAGTCCAGGTCATGCTCATTCGCCAGATTCTCCTGTGCCAACGACGGGGCTTCAACATGTGGGAGTTCGATCCGGCGCAGCACTAGACTTTGAGCGGGCTCTTCGACACTACGTACGAAGATGTCTGGAAGGTGTTGTTCAAGGGCGCCGAGGCTCCCGCATCCGCTACCGAAGATCGCGGATTCAGCTCGCACGTCCGGCTGACGAGGTAAGTGATTTTGTCCTTTACGGGACGTTTGTTTTTCATAGTTTGACTCTATGCGGGATCTAAACTCCCTTTCCTTTGACAGGACTGGCTGACGAAGGCCGAACAGACTATCTGTCCGACCCCATTGCCAGAGGACCCAGCGGACGCCCGCTTAACGGGGATGCTAGCTCCGGCACCCCACGTGGTGCCAGAGAAGAAGGCCAAGAAGAAGGCCACGGGGACTCGAAAGAGTTCCCGTTTTCAGGTGTTATCAGATGATGACTTCGAGGCCGACTCCTCTCACAAAGGCGAGGAGGAGAAGAAGAAAGCCTCTCCCCCAGTAGGGGGAGGGAAGAAAAGAAAGGCCTCCCCAACGAGGAAGGCCGAAGGGTCCAAGAAGGGAAAAACTCTTTCCTCGGACTGCTCTGCCAACGCCAGTGACGACAATGAGGACTGGCCTCCAAGGGCCAAGCCCCTGGCGAGATCGTAAGTATCCGGACTCCCGAATAACTTCATGATTTTTATTTTTTGCCACACAATGTCTTTCTAATACCGCATACAACCCTGTAGTCCGCCCAAGGATGATCTTCCCGCTTCGTCGAGCGGGTCCTTAGGTGCGTCAGATATGGATTCTCTTCCGACCGCCTCCACCCCCCGTGATGCGGATGATGCCGAGGTGGGATCCCAGGAGGGGACCCACCAGGAGGAGGAGGCCCCGGAGGTGTCGCAAGACAACCTCCCGGACTTTGCGCCGGACTCGGCCCCGGAACCCATAGTGGCTCCGGAGTCCGTCGGGCAGCCCGTTCATAAGAAGGGCAAGACCGTGACGCCGGCAGCCTCCGTCCAACCGGAGGCGCCGGATAGCTTGCTGGAGGCGCTCAATGGCTCCTCCATCGAAGAGGAACACCGCACTGTTATGAGTGCGGGGATTCAGAAGGTTCAGCTCGCCAAGAGCGGGCTGACCGAAGCCTGCAGCAGCCTTCTAATAGGCTTTGAGGTAAGAATTTTGATATATGTAAAATAGTACCGCATAGACAGTAGCCCCTGATGCTCGGTTCGGTGTTCGGAAAGAAAAGCCGGACTGAGGATCTTAAAAAGATATATGCAGGAGTCATAAAAAATATGTCAATATGGGATTGCAGGTTGTGCTGCTGACCTCTGCCGCACTGACTGCGGATGCCAATACTTTGAAGGAAAGCCTCGAGCGGTCCGAGAACAAGCTCGGCCATGCCAAGAAGCGGCTCGAGGACAAGGAAGGTGAGTAATTGTCGGAGTAATGGGCCACGGGTAGGCAAACCCGAGGCCCAGGACATTTCAAGACATCGGGGCAGGCCGCGCCCCTCAGGCCGAGTCCCAGGAGCGACTCCAAAATATGTCGAGTCCCAGACGGCGACTCCCAGATAAGCCGACTCCAAGCTGGCGACTTCCAGAGAGGCCGACTATGGAGAGTCGGCCCAAGACTCCTCCCTTATCCCGAAGTACGATGCGGGGTACGGTCATGGCATGGCCGTTTCCCCCCTACTTACGAAGGGCCGGCATGGCTACAGTGAGCCGTATCGTGGGAAGATCTCCAGCGAGATGCGGCACTGTTGCCATGCCTGCCCTGACCTCAGCCACAGTACGTAGTACACTGTGCCCACGACGCCAGCCTGTACGACCCGAAGGCGGCAGGGCCGCCTGTCAGTGGGTGGGCCGAAGGCGGCCTGGACAACCCGAAGACGGACCTGTGGGAGTCGGCCTCCCTGGAGTCGGCCGACTCCTCCCGGGCCCCACGAGCCATTAATCAGATAAGATGGGGAATGGCGACAGTGATCGCCCGATAGACGGCGGCACTGTTGCCACGACCCGATGACCGAGCCTGCGTCATCAGGAGCGCCGCTACAGTGTCAAGCCTGTCCGCGGGACCCGCCAGTCGGCGGGCCCCAGAAGCCGGCGGGAAGGACGGCGGCCTGAGAGACAGACGGCTGGGACCCGCGCCCAGCCGGATTACTATTGTACCCCCGGGGGGTAGGCCTATATAAACCCCCCGGGGCATCCATGCAAAGGGTTCGAACCTAGAGAGAGAGATAGACCAGATAGCCCAGGGAGGAGAGAGCTAGCCTTGCCCTCTCCTACCTCCCGAAACAGCTCCAGGAGCACCATTGTAGTCACTTTACTTTAGTGATCATGCGGAGACCCCGCAGAGCAACAGTAGGGGTGTTATCTCCTAGGAGAGCCCTGAAGCTGGGTAAGTTCCGCCGGCGTGCATGTCTTCGCCTCATCCCGCTTCCAGGCACCGGCGACGTTCTACTCGCTCCCACCATGATAACCCATCCTTTGGCATATGTCGTATCCAACCCCCGACATTTGGCGCCCACCGTGGGGCAAGGTGCACCGTCGTCCGGAGATCTGCTCTAGATGGGAACCCTGTTCCTCCCCGGCGAGCACAGCCAACCCGGCACGCCGGACGGCGTCTGTGCCGACGTGCTACGCGGCGCTGAGATCGCCTGTGTAGCCAGCTGCCTCGCCGATCTTGTCGGCGAGGTTTGCCTCCCCGATGAGCCTGCGCCCGACACAGGCACGAGTGGCCCCGAGAGCCTCCTCGCGGGCCTCCTCGACCAACTCCACGTCGCCGGCGAGCCTGCCACGGACCTGGAGTCCATAGGATCCACCGACCCGATGCTGGTCGACTCCGACACCGCGTCACTCGACGCATTCCCCACCAATGTGGTGGTCTACGATGAGCCGCTCTCATACGCGGGGAGCAGCGGAAGCACCGTCACTGAGGTCCTCGTCCTCGAGCACGGCGAGCGCTCCGGAGAAGGAGCACACGACCCGTTTGACGCGGCCCTGCGAGACCTTGCAGCACCGGTTCCGGAAGACGCCGACGCCGAGACGCTGGAGGCGCTCCGCCTTCAGCTCATCGAGGGCGCGAAGAAGCTGGCAAGCATGAGGCGCTTGTCAGAAGCTTACCAATGAGAGATGGATCGCGCCGTAGGCGGCTCGCCGGCTCCAACCGGGCCCAGCCGCTTAGGCACGGTCCGACAGCGCGGCACGGCAATCGCCAACCTCTTCGGGGCTGATCGCCCTGTGTATGCCACGCCTGCAGAGAATATCCGTGCCGCCCAGGCGGCGGTAGACGAGCTCGACATCTTCGAAGGCGAAGAGCGCCGCATAATGACGGAGCGAGTTCAGCAGCTCCTCGACGCGGTTGCCGTGCAGAATAATGCCGGCTGCTGCACCGAGGCGCCACAGCGCCAAAACGACGACCCACCGCCTCGCCGAGACCAAGGTGCGACGTCTCGAATGCCGACTGGCGGGGCCCGTGGGAAGAAGGACAAGGAGTCGGCTGCCAGCCGCAGTCAGACTCACATCACCATCGAGCGCGACCAAGATGGCCGCCCTAGAGCGGTGGAACGGCGGGACGACTACTTACCTCCCCCTCCTCGCAGAGAAAGACAAGTCTCCCCGCCGCCCGTAGAACATCCGACTCTCGGCGACCGCCTTGGCCGCCGAGAGGGAGTCGGAGAGAACGACGCCCGCCACCGGATCGACTGACTCCACCGATCCCTGGCGCTGGAAGAAGAAGACGAGTTGGGTCCCCCTGCTTTGGACCCCGCATCCGGGACGAGCCCTTTCCCAAAGGGTTCACGCTCCCCCGAGACACGCCCAAATATACCGGCACCATGAAGCCGGAAGATTGGCTGATCGACTACTCCACAGCCGTCAACATAGCGAACGGCAACAAGCGTGTTGCCGTAAGATACGTCCCGCTCAATGCTCCAGGGCTCGGCCCGGACGTGGTTAAACAGTCTGAAGCCTCGCAGCATCAATAGCTGGGTCGACTTCACCGAGGCTTTCGTCCGCAACTTCACAAGCACGTACAAGCGACCTCCCAAGCCACGCTAGCTCTCCTTGTGCGTGCAAGGCCCTGACGAGTCTACGCGCGACTACCTCACGCGATGGGGCAAACTCCGGAACTCCTGCGAGGGCGTGCACGAGGTGCAGGCCATCGAGTACTTTACTGCCGGGTGCAGAGAAGGCACCCTCCTCAAGCACAAGCTCCTCTGCGACGAGCCGGAGACCCTCGATGAGCTGCTGATCACAGCGGACAAGTACGCCATGGCCGACTCCTCCATGAAGGCGGAGATTCGGGTCAGCACAACTGGCAAAGTCGCCCCTCAAGCTCCAAGAACTCCGGCTGGAGACACCAGTCGGCGGCAACAACAGAATGACCAGAAGCGCAAAGCCCCGCAGCCGACTTCCAGCAGTCGGCAAGTGGCAACGACAGAGGACCAGAAGCTAGAGGGACCGCCTTCGGCGAAGCGGCAGAAGAGCGGCAAGTCCAACTGGCTGCCGGCTTTCTCCTACGAGCAGACTCTAGATGGTCCCTGCAAATTTCACAGCGGCGCGAAGCCGTCAAACCACACCACCAGGAAATGCCACCGGCTGACCAGAATCACCAAGGGGGACGGCCTGCTCCCTCCCGCTCCTGCTGGGCCGCCTCCTCCACCACCGCCCCAGCAGCCGGCCATCAGGCTAGTCGGCGCGATGCAAGACGAGTTCCCAGAGGAGCACGGAGCCTATGTGGTGTTCACTAGTGTAGCGGATGACCGACGCAGCAGGCGCCAACAGCAGCAAGAAGTGAATGCGGTTGCATCAAGCACTCCAGAATTTATGCATTGGTCCGAGAAGCCTATCAGTTGGAGCAGAGCTAATCACCCAGAAGTGATGCCGAGTCCAGGCTCCTACGCCTTGGTCTTAGGCGCCACACTCGCCACGGATAGGCGGGCCGCTCGCTTCTCGTGAGTACTGATAGACGGAGGCAGCAGTATCAACATCCTGTACAAGGATACAATGGAGAAATTAGGAATCAAACGAAGACAACTTCAGAGCAGCCGGACTGTGTTCCACGGAATCGTCCCTGGCCTTTCCTGCTCACCAATCGGCAAGATCCTGATAGATGTCCTCTTCAGAGACAAAGATCATTTCCGCCGAGAGCCAATTTGGTTTGGGGTGGTGGACCATGAGAGCCCATATCATGCACTGCTTGGCCGACCCGCCTTGGCCAAGTTCATGGCGGTCCCCCACTACGCCTACCTCAAGATAAAGATGCCGAGTTCCAAGGGAATCCTAACCGTATCCGGCGACTACAGGAAGTCATCCGCTTGCGCGGCCGAAAGCAGTCGGCTGGCCAAGTCCTTGGTGATCGCAGCTGAGAAACGGCCCCCTTATCGGGTCGTGGCGATGGCCGGCAAGCAGCCCGAGTTATCGCCCGACCCCAAGGAGTCGGAAGCAGAAGGATCATTCAAGCCGGCCAGAGAAACAAAGAAGATACCGTTGGACCCGGAGCACCCGGAGAGGTATGCTGTCATGGGCACAGGCCTTGACAGCAAATAGGAAGGCGAGCTCGTCGATTTCCTCCATGAGAATCGCGACATCTTCGCATGGTCCCCCAAGGACATGCCTGGTGTCCCGACGGAATTCGCTGAGCACCAATTACATGTCCGATCTGATATGAAGCCCGTCAGGCAGCCCTTGCGCCGCCTGTCAGAAGAAAAAAGAAAAGTTGTTGGAGAAGAAATAGCCCGGCTCCTTGCAGCCGGCTTCATCATGGAAGTATTTTTTCCAGAGTGGCTGGCAAACCCAGTACTGGTGCTGAAGAAGAACAAGCAGTGGCGGATGTGCATTGATTACACAAGCCTCAACAAAGCCTGCCCCAAGGACCCATTTGCTCTGCCAAGAATTGATCGGGTGATAGACTCCACAACCGGATGCGAGCTGTTGAGTTTCCTAGATGCATATTCAGGATATCATCAGATCAAGCTGAACCCGGCTGACAGACTGAAGACCGCCTTCATCACGCCGTTTGGAGCCTTCTGCTACCTGACCATGACGTTTGGCTTAAGAAACGCCGGTGCCACCTTTCAACGTTGCATGCAGAAGTGCCTCCTGAAGCAACTCGACAGAAATGCCCACGTCTATGTGGATGACGTGGTGGTGAAGACAGAGAAGCGTGGAACCTTGCTGGAGGACCTCAAGGAAACATTTGAGAATCTGTGCCGATTCCAGATCAAGCTCAACCCGGAGAAGTGCGTTTTCGGAGTACCAGCCGGCCAGCTCGTCGGTTTCCTGGTCTCCGAACGCGGCATAGAGTGCAATCCTGTAAAGATCAAGGCCATTGAAAGGATGGAGGCACCAAGACGACTGTTAGATGTGCAGAAGTTCACCGGCTGTTTGGCATCCATCAGCCGATTCATCAGTCGACTGGGCGAGAAGGCTCTCCCCTTGTATCAGCTCATGAAGAAGACGACCTTCTTTGAGTGGACTCCCAAGGCGGACGAGGTTTTTCTCCAACTAAAGAAGATGTTGACTACTCCCCCTGTGCTGGCGGCTCCGACTCCCGAAGATCCCATGCTCCTATACATTGCCGCCACCAGCCGAGTGTCAGCACGGTCATTGTAGTCGAGCGCAAGGAGGAAGGCAAGGCGCTACCCGTCCAGAGACCGGTATATTACTTGAGCGAGGTGCTGTCGACCTCCAAGCAGAACTACCCCCATTACCAGAAGATGTGCTACGGCGTGCATTTTGCCGCCAAGAAACTGAAGCCTTACTTCCAGGAGCATCCAATCACCGTGGTCTGCACAGCTCCACTGGCCGAGATCATTGGAAGCCGAGATGCTTCTGGCCGGGTGGCCAAATGGGCCATCGACCTGGCTCCCTACACCATCTACTACGAGCCCCGCACCGCCATCAAGTCACAAGCACTGGCCGACTTCCTCATCGACTGGGCCGAGACCCAGTATCTGCCGCCAGCACCCAACTCCACCCATTGGCGGATGCACTTTGACGGCTCCAAGATGCGCACCGGCCTGGGAGCCGGCGTCGTCCTCACTTCCCCCAAGGGAGACAAGCTCAGATATGCGCTACAGATCCACTTCGCCGCCTCCAACAACGTGGCCGAGTATGAGGCGCTCATCCACGGGCTCCGGCTTGCCAAAGAACTCGGCATTCGTCAGATCCTGTGTTATGGCGACTCTGACTTGGTGGTCTAGCAATCATCTGGCGATTGGGACGCCAAGGACGCAAATATGGCGAGCTACCGTTTCCTCGTCCAGCAACTCAGCGGATACTTCGAGGGGTGCGAGTTCCTCCACGTGCCAAGGAACGACAACGACCAAGCAGACGCCTTGGCACGAATCAGCTCCACCCGCCAGGCAATACCACCTGGTGTCGCCCTCCGGCGCCTCCTCAAGCCTTCTATCAAGCCGTCACCAGAATCAGATTCAATCTATGTGCCGGCTCAGCCTGAGGAGGACGGATCCGACTCCAAGAAACATACAGTCGAAGCCGGCTCAGGGACTTCAGAACCCGGCCCGGGGACTGCGGTAGCAAGATCGAAGACTCCAGAGCCCGGCCCGGGGACTGCTCCAGTCGGCCCCGGGACTTTGTCAAATCAGCAAGCGGCTGCGGACTCCAACCCGCCGCCTCCCAGCCCGTCCGCCCTTATCCAAGTCGCACTAGTGGCAGTTGAAGAAATAGCAGCACCTTCATGGGCCCAGCCCATCCTCAGATTCTTAGTAAACAGAGAGCTGCCAACTGACAAAATCTTGGCTCGGCAAGTGCAACGCCGAGCAGCAGCCTACACCATAGTCAACAGAGAGCTGGTCAGGCGCAGCGTTACCGGCGTCTTCCAACGCTGCGTCGAAGCAGAACAAGGCCAGACAATCCTCAGAGACATCCACGAAGGCGAGTGCGGTCACCACGCGGCCTCAAGGGCACTCGTCACCAAAGCCTTCCGGCACGGTTTTTTCTGGACAACCGCTCTGGAAGAGGCCAAAGAGTTAGTCCAAAAGTGCAAGGGGTGCCAGATTTTTCGTTCCAAGCCACTTCAGCCGGCTTCCGCACTCAAGACTATCCCCATCGCCTGGTCCTTTGCAGTCTGGGGCCTGGACATGGTGGGACCATTCAAGACGGCACGAGGTGGCTTGACTCACCTACTTGTCGCAGTGGACAAGTTCACCAAGTGGGTGGAGGTGAAACCCATCAAGAAATTGAATGGTCCGACTGCAGTGACCTTCATCGCTGACATCACAACTCGGTACGACATCCCACACAACATCATCACCGACAATGGCACGAATTTTGCCAAAGGCGCCTTGGCCCGTTTCTGCGCGACACAGGGCATCCAACTGGACATAGCGTCCGTTGCCCATCCGCAGTCAAACGGCCAGGTGGAGCGAGCAAACGGCCTCATCTTATCCGGCATCAAGCCTCGACTCGTCGTACCGCTGGAGCGATCTGCCGGCTGTTGGCTTGAGGAGCTGCCAGCCATACTCTGGAGTCTGCGCACGACTCCAAGCAAGTCAACCGACTTCACACCATTCTTCCTCGTCTATGGCGCCGAAGCCGTCATCCCAACGGACATAGAGTTCGACTCCCCGCGAGTCACCATGTACACCGAGGAAGAAGCAGAAGAAGCACGTCAAGACGACGTCGATCTACTGGAAGAGGGCCGGCTGTTGGCACTCAGCCGGTCCAGCATCTACCAGCAGAGTCTGCGTCGATACTACAACAGGAAGGTCAGGCCAAGATCCTTTCAAGAAGGCGACCTTGTGCTCCGGCTGATCCAACGAACAGCCGGCCAGCACAAGCTGTCGGCACCTTGGGAAGGCCCCTTCATCATCAGCAAGGTGCTAGGGAATGACGCCTACTATTTGATCGACGCCCAGAAGCCCTGAGCGCGCAAGAGGGACGATTCCGGCAAAGAGACAGAGCGCCCGTGGAATGCAAATCTTCTTCGAAGATTTTACAGTTGATGCAGTATGTATCACACTACCCCTTTGTATTAAAGTACTAAGACTTTGGGCCCCCCGAGACGAGCTCGAGGACTGCCCTTTTTGTTATCTGTACGATAAGAATTATGCCTCCGAGTACATTACTTTCATTACAAGCCACTTGGCACTGGGCCTGACTAGTCGGCCCGGGGACTCGCCGCCTTGCGCTATGAGAAGCTTCCCGCAGTCAGACAAGTAGTGTGCGGTGCCCAATCCACCTCCTGGCAGAGCCACAGCTCGCAGAGCGACTGTGAGGCAGGCAGGAGTGAGGAAAAACGGGCACCCACACGAAAAATGGCGAAGGACCTAAAGCACGAACATAGCATAAGACGGCCTCCAGCATTTCTGAAGCGGAAGGCTGACTCATGAGTAGCCGGCTCGCCGTCTTTATTAGCCTCTATCAAGGACGACCGACTCTTGGGTAGTCGGCATGTCGCTTTCTATCCGACTTGCTAAAGAAACTCTAAACGGCCAAGTCCTTGCCTTCCCGAAGTAGCCAAGCACTTGACCCAGCGACAGTCCGCAGAGCGGCTGCTCAACTGACAAGGCAGCGACTAAAGGAAGGCGGCAAAGGGAAAAAGCCTAAAGAGCAATAAGCAAGGAAAGACGGAAAGCAGATTAATATTTACATAGGCCCTTGGCCGAATCTTCGAATAGAAGTTCAAGATACACCCCGCGGGTGGAATTGTTCGAATCTAACAAAGTTTTCAAAAGATTACTAAGACAGACAAACAGTGGCGAAAAAGGCAGCCTAGGAGGCGGCATCTGGGATTGGAGGATCGGAGGAGATGGGATTGGAGGATCGGAGGAGACGGCGGTGTCAGGCGCCGGGGCAGTCGGCTGGGCGGTCTCGGTTTGATCGCCTCCGGCGGCAGTCGTTTTCTCTTGACGCAGCTCATTGCTGGAGGCGCGGTCGAGCTGAGGCTGGCCGCCTGCTCCGTCTTCTGGCACCTCCGCCTCGCCTTCGGCCTCCGCCTCGTCCTCCTCCTCAGTGCTGGAGTCGATCACCTCCGCCGAGTCCTCGCCATACTCCGGGTTCATCCTGAACCACTCTGCCGGCACTTCCTCGCCGCCTTCAGCCTGCTCGGGCACGAAGACGCTGGTGTCCGTGTACTCGGCGATGGCCGCCGCACGCTCGATAAGGGCGCCCTCCACGGCCTCCAGCTCGGCCTGGGCTTCTGACTGGAATGCGGCCAGGCGGTCTAGGTCCAGCCCTGGATACCACGCCTTGATGAAATCCAAGGCCCGGCGCGCTCCGGCCCGGGCCGAGGAGCCCTTCCAGGCCTCAAGACGGCCGGCAGCGACTTCCAGCCAGTTGGCGGTCCGACTGGCGGTGCGCAGAGCCGGCATATCCGGCCACAAAGCGGCAACCGCCTGGGCGCCGACACGCTAAAGCCGGCGCATTTGCCGGTGGGCCGGACGAAGACGGGCTTCAATGCTCAGGAGTTGTTCATCAACGGTTCGGGGGGCATTGGCGGCGATCTCCTCACCATTCGCCCTTCGCGCCTCACGAGCAGCCTCGATGGCCAGAGGGACCGCTTGCGAGTGACCAGTGAAGAAGTCTGCCAAGACAAAAAAGAAGAAAGTTGAAAAATCAGAAGTCGGCCTGACACATAGTCGGAAGCGCGAAGAAGCGAAAGAAACGTACCATCCACAATATCCTCGATCTCGTGGAAGCCAGAGGTCAGCATCGCCTCCCTGTCAGTCCAGGAGGAGCGCTCGCTCTCGAACTCGGCCAGGAGAGCGGCTTCCTTCTTCTCGGCCTCGTCCTGCGCCTGCTTGAGCATCTCCTTTTGCTCGGCCAGCTGCGCCGCCAGCAGGTCGCGCTCCATGGCGAGCCTGCCACACTCCTCCTCCTTGGCGCGACGGGCAGTATTGGCCTCGCCCAGCTGCTCCTGAAGAGCGGCGTTGGCTCCTGAAAAACAAAAGAGAAAACAAATCAGTCATCAGCAAAGAAGATCGCCGGGAAGATCCGGCCCGACTGCTCAGCAGTCAGCCCGAATCTCGGGGACTACAGCCCGCGGGTGCGCCAGCGCGCCCCCGCGGAGAAGAAGAACTCACTCCGGCTTTCCGACAAGTCGGCAGCCCGCTTGCTCAACTCCTCAACATTGCGGTTGAAGGCAGTGGCGCGGAGGTTGTGATACTCCTGCGATAAGTCATTGAAGACGAAGTTAGTGTTTGGAACTCGCCAGAGGGAGTTCCGAACCGCCTGCTCAGCAGCCGGCCCGAAACTTGGGGACTACACCCAGTGGGTGCGCTGGCGCGCCCCCATAGAGAAAAACAAGAATCAAGAAGGAGAAGAAACTTACTCGGACGGCCGTTCGCGCGGCCAGGTGTGCTCTGGTGCAGGCCTGAAGGGCGTCGCCTTTGGCCCGCAACTTCGCCTGGACTTCCAGGAGCAATTGATTTAGCGGCCCAGTGCCGCCTCCATGCACCCACTCGGTGGGCGCGGCGCTTGTGCCCTCGGCATCTAGAGCTGCCGAGCTGGCAGCACCGATCTCCCGAGGTCGCGGTGGCGAGGTCGCCCTCTCAAGACGGCGACGCACCGGCGAGGCGACTTGGGGAAGCAGCCGCGCTTCGGCCTCGTCCATGGCCGGTGGCTCCGACGGATCCACCGGCTGTTTGCCGTGCGGTCTACCAGACGGCGGTGGAGGCAGCGGCGGCGGCACGAGAGCGTCCGATATGGAGGCCTCGCCGCTCTCCTTCTCCGCGATGGGGTTCTCGGTGCCGGCTCCCCCGGTCTGCCCCGTGAACTCCGGAGGCGGCGGTGCAGACAATAGTGGGGGGACGAGCATCGCCGATCAGCGACGCACGGCCTCCTCGGCGCGCCGTCTCGCCGCAAGGGCGGCTTCGGCATCATCCAGCTTTTCTGGGCGGAGGCGGCTGCCCTGTCGGCCTCCGCCTTCTCCAAACGGGCGGCCTCCTCCTCCTCGCGCTTCTCCCGCGCATTCCGCTCCGTCGCCTCCCGGAGGTTGGCGGCAGGGTCGGGCCGCCGAGTATTGGCGGACGTCTCTGCCAACCCCATGACGGAGGGGACGGCGACTCTCTCAAGGGAAAGAGGGGCCCTGAAGAAGAATGGAGGGAGTATATAAACAAAGACTCGGACAAGATTCAACAAAGAAAATAAAAGAGCATGAAGACTTACGCGAATACTAGCGGCGGCTTTCTCACTTCCCTTCGGAAGCGGTTGGCCTTCACGGCCGCCTCCTCTCGTCTGGTCGTAGCGGCCACCCCCTTGAACTTCTTCAATTTGCCACCGGGCGCACTCGGCCTGGCGTGACGCCTCTTCGCGCCGCCTTGGCCGGCGGAGGAGCCAGCGCCCGACGGGCCGATCCTCAGCTGGTGGCGCGGAGCGACTTCGCCTTCGGTGTCGTCATCAGGCCAGTCGGCGAAGGTGGCCGAGGGCCTGAAGTCGCCTTCTGCCCCTCCTCCCCCACCTTCGGCATCGGCTTCCATCGCAGCCGCCCCCAAGTCGGGGTCGTCGACGTCGCTCTCCGCGCGGTCGGGAACATACTCGTGGGGCTGCCTCGTGGCGCCGGTGGCAGGCTGCATAAGAGGATTCTAGTTCAGAAGAAGCCAGCAAGAGTCAGAAGCCGAAGTCGGCTGCGGAAAAAGACAAAACAGTAGGGAGACGCGACTTACCACTGGTGGAGGGTTGTCGCGCGAGTACGGCTCCTTGCCGAACTGCCAGTCCTCCTCGTACTCGCAGTGCGCGATGTAATTCACCATGTTCGCCACCTCCTTGCGGGGCATCTCCTTGGTGCTCATCCGACTTGGGTCTCGGAGGCCGCTCATCTGACAGATCAGGTGAGGCCGGCCTTGGAGCGGAAGAACTCGGTGCGCCACGAAGGTGGCCAGCAAGTCGGCCCCGACGAGTCCCTCCGACTGCGTCAAGACTCGGAGTCGCGCTACGGCGGCGGCTCCGGCAGGAGTCAGCGTCTTGACTTGGTGGGACCAGCTGGGGAGCCGCCCAGTCAGGGGAGCGGCGTTGTAAGGCGGCAAGTTGACCCAGTCGCCGTCGTTGTAAGGCGAGGTTCTTCACGTAGAAGTACGAGCGCTGCCACATCTTCACCGACTTGATCAGCGTGATGGGAGGGCAGGAGTTGTCGGCCGTCGAGCGCCGCATAGCGATGAAGGCGCCGCACTGAGCCAGCACGCCAGCGATGTGCGTGCCGAGCTTGGAAGAGAAGAATTCTCCCCACAGCTCGATGGTGGGGAGAACACCGAGGAAACCTTCGCACAGAGTGGCGAAGGCGGAGAGCGACAGCACCGTATTCGGAGTGAGGTGGTGCGGCTGAAGACTGTGGAACTCCAGGAACAAGCGGAAGAAGCCGCTCGCCGGCAGCCCCAGGCCGCACATAAGGTGCGAGCGGAAGATGACCCGCTCGCCCTCTTCCGGCGCCGGCCGGATTTCCCCCTCCGACGCGAAGCGGGCACGCACGAGGTCCGCGCTGGGGAGACGGCGGGTCCGGCGGAGGAACTCAATGTGTTCTTCCTCTACCTCCAAGCCGTCCCATACGCCGGAGCGCACGGCAGGGGCCGCGGCGGAGGAAGAGCTCATCGCCGCGGTATGGCGTGCTCTTGCTCAACGGCGGAGGAAGGAGGGAGAGAAAGCAAGATGAGGCAGGGGAGCAGGGAAGAAGGGCGCGCAAGCTGTGCCGCTCCGCTTCCCCCCGCCTACTTATAGCCCTGCGGGCTGAGAAGCCGAGGGGGCGGGCGTGGGATTAACTGCGCACGAAGCCCCACGCCGCCCCATGATTTGCCCACGAAGTTACTGCGTGCAGCAACGACGTGGGAAAACCAACCGTCCTCGGCCGCAACGGATCCGTTCGTATGCCGAGGCGCGGTAGTGGCGGGCCCCGCCTGACGGCCCGTCCCGTCACATGCGTGGGCAGGCAGACTGTTCTCCCCACGTGGCGCCACGCGATAGGACCGCCCTGATGGCTGCGGGAAGCGTATGAGGCATGCCGCCTGGCTTCCCGCCGCGACTTCCGAACCGAGGCTCTTCATTGAAGACTCCGACTGTCGATAGTCGGCCCAAGGGAAGACGGCAGCCGAGTCCCCGAGTCTACACTTTTAAAAGATTGAAGCTGTTGAAGCCCCACAATGCAGCGACCGCAGGGCTTCACCAGCTTCGGGGACTACTGTTGGAGTAATGGGCCACGGGTAGGCAAACCCGAGGCCCAGGACATTTCAAGACATCGGGGCAGGCCGCGCCCCTCAGGCCGAGTCCCAGGACCGACTCCAAAATATGCCGAGTCCCAGATGGCGACTCCCAGATAAGCCGACTCCAAGCTGGCGACTTCCAGAGAGGCCGACTATGGAGAGTCGGCCCAAGACTCCTCCCTTATCCCGAAGTACGACGCGGGGTACGGTCACGTAATGGCCATTTCCCTCCTGCTTACGAAGGGCCGGCATGGCTACAGTGAGCCGTATCGCGGGAAGATCTCCAGCGAGATGCGACACTGTTGCCATGCCTGCCCTGACCTCAGCCATAGTACGCAGTACACTGTGCCCATGACGCCGGCCTGTACGACCCGAAGGCGGCAGGGCCGCCTGTCAGTGGGTGGGCCTAAGGCGGCTTGGGCAACCCGAAGACGGACCTGTGGGAGTCGGCCTCCCTGGAGTCGGCCAACTCCTCCCGGGCCCCACGAGCCATTAATCAGATAAGATGGGGAATGGCGACAGTGATCGCCCGATAGACGGCGGCACTGTTGCCATGATCCTATGACCGAGCCTGCGTCATCAGGAGCGCTGCTACAGTGTCAAGCCTGTCCGCGGGACCCGCCAGTCGGCGGGCCCCAGAAGCCGGCGGGAAGGACGGTGGCCTGAGAGACAAACGGCTGGGACCCGCGCCCAGCCAGATTACTATTGTACCCCCGGGGGGTAGGCCTATATAAACCCCCCGGGGCACCCATGCAAAGGGTTCGAACCTAGAGAGAGAGATAGACCAGATAGCCCAGGGAGGAGAGAGCTAGCCTTGCCCTCTCCTACCTCCCGAAATAGCTCCAGGAGCACCATTGTAGTCACTTTGCTTTAGTGATCATGCGGAGACCCCGCAGAGCAGTAGTAGGGGTGTTATCTCCTAGGAGAGCCCTGAAGCTGGGTAAGTTTCGCCGGCGTGCATGTCTTCGCCTCATCCCGCTTCCAGGCACCGGCGACGTTCTACTCGCTCCCACCATGATAAGCCATCCTTTGGCATATGTCGTATCCAACCCCCGGCAGTAACACCTTATTAAAATTGTACCTTACAGAAAAGGATTTTGGTTGCAAGAAGAATGACAAGGATAACGTGGGTATTGCAGGGGCCACTAACGAGGCGGCTACCCTGAAGGAGGCGGTGGCCACGGCCGAACATAATGCGGCCGCGGAGCGCACCGAGCGAGAGAAGCAGGAGGCGCGGGTGGCGGAGGTACAGCAAGAGCTCTAGGATCTCGTGAAAAACATGAGAGCCTGGAGCGTGACTCGAAGACTCGAGAGTCTGAGCTTGCATCGGCTCTTGAGAGTGCCAAAGCCGCTAAGGCCAAAGCCTACAAAGCCCTCTAAGAAATCGAGGCGTTGAAGAAAATAGCAGCGGGTAAGGCATTTTTCATGCAAAGTAAGCATGTGAGTGTTAATTACCTGTTGCTTACCCGAATTCGGAGCTCTCCAGGAGCGTTCGCAGATCTTCCTCGCAGCATGTCCGATGCTACCATGTTCTACCGGGCCGAGGAGGGGAGCTCGACATAGAAGGTCTTCTAGTCTCAGTATGCTGAGGCCGGACATCCGGTGCCCCTTAGCGACCAGCTGAAGCAGCTGGTCGAGCTCCACAAGGCGGCCGAAGAGGCCATGAAGGGCCTCATAGTTCGGCTGTGGCCTAAGGAGGCCATGCCTGGGAGCTACTTCGGCCTGGTGCGGCGGCTGGTGGATGCGCGCCCGTGGGTTGAAGTCATCAAGCACTCCGCCTGTATTGAAGGTGCCCGTGGGGCCCTTGCCTGTGCAAAGGTGCACTGGGGCAAGATGGATGCCCAGAAGCTTGTGACGGACCCGCCACCGCAGGGCAAGGAGCACCGCACGCCCGAGATGTATTATAAGAGTGTCCTGAAGGGTGCCCGCACTATTGCGGGTGAGTGCTCCAAAGATGTAATATTTGAGTAGACTCGCATTTTGTTATCCTGTGCGCTGAAAACTTAGTTCATATGCGCTAAGCAACACTTGTTAATTTAAAATATTACCTTCTGTGCGGCTGTTTATCAAATCTGAGAGATGGCAAGTCGTCGACTTCAGCCCCCATGCCATGAGTGCTGGGGTGTTCGGGATAAACTTGAGCACTCTTGTTCCCATTTTGGGTCCATCTAGGGAGGCGCTCAACACAACGAACAAGGCAACCGGACTTATAATGCTTGAACACTCTCACTTAGCCATAGAATTATATAATTTTAAATTTAGGCGAAGCCCCTAGTCTTCGGAAGGCCGAATTTGGGGCGCTATCCATGCCTGGGCCGGACAAAAGTCGGCTCCTCACTCTAAGAGGCATAAGTCTTTAGGGACTCGCAAAAAAACTCTCGAACAGCGACCAGCTCTCGCCTCATCATGACGGTCAGTTTTAGCTTTCTCCACTGAGGCGCTCGCCCAGCTCAACCGGGGCGCAATCGCAGTGGTTCTCCCAGTGCTACCTTAGCCGATACAACGGAACGTAAGGTACCAAAACATGGGAGCCGGGCAAACCCAACTATTGACCCAAGACATGATTCGGAGCCGATGCATATAACGCTATAAGTTCGGGGTGCCGCACTTGTGAAAGTGGTCGGACTTATCACACCATGATGCGGGAAACATAAGCCCCTGGTGTATTTAGCCGTACCAAAATGTACGGATGCAACATGTCATAAATGAACATATGTATAAGAAAGAAATGCAATTGGAAGCAAAAAGGTGCTGCATTACTTATTCAAGAAAAACTGCTGTAAATGCAGAACGATACAAATGGTGCGATAAGCAAGGGGTGGGACTATTAAACATGTCCCCCTCCAGGGGTAGGCTGCGGAATGGTGCATAAAACAGATTTAATGCTCGTAATGGAGACCACCTGGATATTCGTTGTAGCCTTTCTTCTTCCCTGGTTGTTGCATCGTGAGTTCGGCAGGTCTGCTGCCGGACAGGGCCTCTGACGAACGGAGTCCTGTGGGTAAAAATAAATAAATAAAAAGAAAAAAGAATGACACACTTGAGAGCCCCCGGTGTGGTTGAGCCGCATGTTGGGCCTATCGTGGTCGTGCCCCTCTCCCCATACCCATGGTATCTTCAAAGCGTAATGGTGTACATGAAGGACCTGTCTTGACGTTTTGCAGGGGCTGGGGTTGGGGCCGCACTGCTACGCGTGCTCGGAACGTGCCAGGTGGTCTTGTTGTAGGTTACTCCGGGCGCGTTTAGCCGTGTCCGGTCGCTTAACGGCCGGACTCGAGAATTTCCTTAAGAGGCTGCATTGTACTTCTGCCGCGAGAGCCGCTGTATGTTCCTCCGTTCAGAGAGAGCGTTCAGTGTTTCCGTTGACCGTGATGACTCCTCGAGGGCCTGGCATCTTGAGCTTGAGGTATGCGTAGTGCGGCACCGCGTTGAACTTTGCGAACGCGGTACGTCCGAGCAGAGCATGATAGCCGCTGCGGAACGGAACTATGTCGAAGATTAACTCCTCGCTTCGGAAGTTATCCGGGGATCCGAAGACCACTTCCAGTGTAACTGAGCCTGTACAATTGGCTTCTACACCTGGTATGACGCCTTTAAAGGTCGTCTTGGTAGGTTTAATCCTTGAGGGGTCTATGCCCACTTTGCACACTGTATCCTGATAAAGCAGGTTCAGGCTGCTGCCGCCGTCCATCAGGACTCTGGTGAGGTGAAATCCATTGACGATTGGGTCTAAAACCAATGCGGCGAATCCGCCATGGCGGATGCTGGTGGGGTGGTTCCTTCAGTCAAAAGTGATCGGGCAGGAGGACCATGGATGGAACTTCGGGGCAACTGGCTCCATCGCGTATACATCCCTGAGTGCACGCTTCCGCTCCCTTTTGGGTATGTGTGTTGCGTATATCATGTTCACCGTCCGCACCTATGGGGGAAAACCCTTCTGTCCTCTATTGTTCGGCGGTCGGGTCTCTTCCTCGTCATCGCTATGCAGCCCCTTGTCATTGTTTTCGGCAATTAACTTGCTTGCCTGCTTGAATACCCAACAGTCCCTGTTGGTATGGTTGGCTGGCTTTTTGGGGGTGCCGTGTATCTGACACGAGCGGTCGAGTATTCGGTCCAAATTGGACGGACCCGGAGTAGTTCTTTTGAATGGCTTTTTCCGCTGACCGGGTTTAGAGCCTCTGAATCCGGCATTGACTGCCGTATCTTCACTATTATCGCCGTTAATGCGGCGTTTGTTTTTGTTGCGACGCGACCTGCCATTACGGTCCTTGATATCTGGACTGCCAGAATTTTTGCTGAGGTTGTTGCTGCGTGCTAGCCAGCTGTCCTCACCCGCGCAGTAGCGGGTCATGAGTGATGTGAGGGCTGCCATGGATTTCGGCTTTTCCTGTCCCAGGTGCCGGGCAAGCCACTCGTCTCGGATGTTATGCTTGAAGGCCGCGAGGGCCTCCGCATCCGGACAGTCAATGATTTGGTTTTTCTTGGTTAAGAACCGTGTCCAGAATTGTCTGGCCGATTCGTCTGGCTGCTGAATTATGTGGCTTAGGTCATCGGCATCTGGTGGTCGCACATACGTGCCTTGGAAGTTATCGAGGAATGCGGCTTCCAGGTCTTCCCAACTCCCGATTGACTCTGCTGGCAAGCTGTTAAGCCAATGCCGGGCTGGTCCTTTAAGTTTGAGTGGGATATATTTGATGGCGTGAATATCGTCACCGCGGGCCATGTGGATGTGGAGGAGATAGTCTTCGATCCAAACCGCGGGGTCTGTTGTGCCATCGTAAGATTCAATATTCATGGGTTTAAACCCTTCGGGGATTTGATGATCCATTACTTCATCTGTGAAGCGTAGTGGGTGTGCGGCGCCTCTATACTGGGCGATATCACGACGGAGCTCAAAAGAGCTTTGTCTATTTTGTTCGGCCCGGCCGGACTTACTGTGTCCGGCGCGACGGTTGTCGTCACGTATCATGGGGCGCCCACGCGATCCATAGATCGATCTTAATTGTCTTGCCTTATCCTCTAATATATCTCGCAAGTCCGGAGCGTTCCCCTGTGACCTTGTGCTTTTCGAGCGATGCCGGGGTACGGTTCTAGTGAAGGGCCTAGGGGCCTCTCTGTCGCGACCACGGGGTGGTCGGTCAGCCGTATTGTCTGCTGGTGATGCAGGTTCATATGCCTCCTCCTCTAATCAGGGGAGCAGCTTGCGTTTCGGGTAGCTTTTGGAGGGGCGCTCGAGCTCATGCTCTTCGGCTGCGAGGACTTTAGTCCATCTGTCGGCCAGCAAATCTTGATCAGCTCTAAGCTGTTGCTGCTTTTTCTTGAGGCTGTTTGCCGTGGCCATAAGCCTGCGTTTAAAACGCTCTTGTTCAACGGGATCCTCAGGCACGACGAATTCGTCATCGTCGAGGCTTGCCTCGTCTCCGGAGGGAGGCATATAATCCTCTACCTCTTCTTCTGCCGCTCTCTCATGAGGGCTGGCGTCTCTGTCCTCCTGCGCTGAATCTTGCTGGAGTGGGTTGTCTTCGGCACTGTCCGGTGTGTTATTATCTCCGGTGCCGGAATCTTCATTCTTGCTGTGGCGGGATTTAGAGCGGCGCCGCTGACGCCGGTGCTTGGGCTGTTTCTTGGAGGGGTCATCCCCCGCTGTTGCTTCGCCATTCCCATCCTTTGGGATATCCACCATGTATATGTCATATGATGAGGTGGCTTTCCAGTGCCTGGTAGGCGCTGGTTCTTGGTCGTCTCCGGCATCGTCGTCCATACCGTCGATGTCTTCGGAGCCGTAGTCTAGCATGTCGGTTAGATCGTCGACAGTGGCTACTAAGTGGGTGGTGGGTGGGCTTTGAATTTCTTCGTCGTCCGCATCCCAACCGTCCTGACCGCAGTCCGGCCAGAGCTCTCCTGATAACGAGAGACACTTTAGCGAACTCAAGATGTCGCCGAAAGGTGAGTGTTGAAAGATGTCCGCTGCGGTGAACTCCATGACCGGCGCCCAATCGGATTCGATTGGAAGGGGCGCGGGAGGTTCGGAGTCCGGCAAGGAGTCCGGCACATCGGAGTCACGAGCTTCATGAGGGACAAGGTCAGTGTTCGGCTCTATCGCCGTAGAGGTTGGAGCCCCCGAGGCGGTGTCCAGCCATTCGTCCTCGATCTGCGCAACCGGCTCCGAATTGAAGATCGGAGCGGGCTCGAGTGCGGCCTCCAGGGTACTGTCCGGCTGCAGAGCTAAATCATGCCCATCGTGATAGTGCGGCACGCTTGGCTGTGGCTTGAATCCATCGAAGATCAAGTCCCCGCGATGTCAGTCGTGAAGTTCAAACTTCCAAATCTGACCTGACAGCCAGGGGCGTAGCTTTCGATCTGCTCCAGATGGCCAAGCGAGTTGGCCCGCAGTGCAAAGCCTCCGAATACGAAGATCTGTCCGAGGAGGAAGGTCTCACCCTGGACTGTGTCGTTGATGATGATCGAAGAAGCCATCGAGCCTATCGGTGATGACACAGAGGAACTCTCAATGAAAGCACCAATGTCGGTGTCAAAACCGGCGGATATCGGGTAGGGGGTCCCGAACTGTGCGTCTAGGCGGATGGTAACAGGAGACAAGGGACACGATGTTTTACCCAGGTTCGGGCCCTCTTGATGGAGGTAAAACCCTACGTCCTGCTTGATTAATATTGATGATGTGTGTTACAAGAGTAGATCTACCACGAGATCAAGGAGGCTAAACCCTAGAAGCTAGCCTATGGTATGATTGTTGTTCATCCTACGGACTAAAGCCATCCGGTTTATATAGACACTGGAGAGGGCTAGGGTTACATAGAGTCGGTTACAATGGTAGGAGATCTACATATCCGTATCGCCAAGCTTGCCTTCCACGCCAAGCAAAGTCCCATCCGGACACGGGACGGAGTCTTCAATCTTGTATCTTCATAGTCTTGGAGTTCGGCCGATGATGATAGTTCGGCTATCCGGACACCCCCTAGTCCAGGACTCCCTCAATTACCAAAAATGAAAGCGTAGGAATTGGTTGCACGAGGAGGATGGACGAAGGGCGGGCGACGTAAGAGGGGAGACGGAACCTTGTGTTTCTTTTAGGTAGTAGAGATTAAAACTTTATTCAAATAAGAGCAAGATCATTTACATAACAATGCAGAATAAAGTCCGGGACAACGTCCCAAGTTTCAGACTTGCTAAGACTAAAACTATGCTTTGCTAAGCCATCCGCTACCATATTCGCTTCTCTGCTACAATGAGTAAAATTGATGCTTTACCGAAAAAGGCTTTCGCCCCGCTTTTCATATATAAAGCACAGATCAACCACAGCCCAAGTGGAGTGGAGTCCCTCTTGGTCGACTGGAAGACAGCTTCTTCTAAGAGATGTCCTTGGGGAGGGTACCTTGGTCAGGTTCATGACCCTATCCTAGTTACATGACTTCATCAGTAGCCCCCGAATGGATCGAGGTTTGAGTGAGGAAGGAGTTGGCAATCTTTCCGACCTGCCTTTTGGTGCTGTAAAGGTGTTTTGCTCTGGATCAATGACTTTCAAGTGAGGGTGTCAACTTTCGTTCAGTCGCCTTGATCCATTCTTTATATCTGTCGAGTGAACTTTATGAACTTGGGGATTTCCGAGCGATGGATCGCAGGAGATCTTCCGTCTGACAAGTTGCCCTGTGGTTAGCGAATTTAGTGGGATCCGAATTTTGGGAAGCGCGTGAAGCGGAGAAGACCGCGGTACTCGGATGGGATAAGGCAGGGACGCCTCGATTCTCGCGCCGCCTTTTTTGCCACGTATCGCTCGCGCGACTGTTTCGGGATTTGACAGGATCGCTTGGGCCTACCTGTCAGCCACTCGGAAGTAACCCCATATAAGGAAACCGGCGGAGGTTTTTTGAACAGTGCCTCCTCATTTTCTCCTCCCTCGCCTCCAGATTCATCCGCTGCACCCACCAACTGCCCGACGCCGCTTCTCCATTCCGGCCTCGTCGGCAACAATGGTGAAAGAGAAGACGGCGGCTTTCGAGCGGGCGAAGAAAGCGACGGCTGTGGCGAAAGTGAAGGGGAGAGCGACCAGTCGAGGGGGATCCTCGTCGCGGTCCCGTTTGCCGCAAGGTTGGATCCAGGGTGATTGGATCCGCTCGACCATCACCCAAAAGGATCTCGACGACCTGGCCGACGAAGGCCTGATTGCGCACGGGGCGGCGAGGCTCCCGGGGATGGAGTGGCAGCCACAGCCTCAGGAGGGTGAGTGTGTCCTCTTGGCGACTCATGTAGATCGAGGGTTCTCTCTGCCACCACATCTTTTCTTTCGAGGGTTTCTGAATTTCTTTGGAGCTCAGCTTCACCACTTCACCCCAAATTCCATTGCCTATCTCTCCGCCTTTGTATCTTTGTGTGAGAACTTCTTGGGTTGTCGGCCGCACTGGGGCCTCTTCAAACACATATTCACTTGTCGTTCTCAGACAGTGAAAAAGGCCAGCCCCAATGACGAGAGAACTCAGGTAATCTAGATGTGTGGGGGTCTCGGGGTCCAGATGAGGAGTAAGAGCGCTTTCCCAGCTATGACCCTTCCCGAGTCAGTCAGAGAGTGGCAGTCGACCTGGTTCTACTGCCAAGACTAGTCGACGCCAGGGCAGTAGACTGGGCTCCCTCCCTTCTCTATGAGTCGAGTGAACAAGCCATCTTCTCTTAAAGTAGTTCCGGAGGAGAAGGCTCAGGTGAAAATGTTGATGGAGCGAGTAGTTCAGTTGATTCGTGACGGTGTGACTGGCATGGATCTTCTGGAGGTTTTCCTTCGGCGGCGCATCCAACCACTCCAGTACCAGGGTCACCCAATGTGGCTGTATTCTGGTACTGAAGACACCAGTCGGGTCCACCCAGAGGAGGTCGATGATGCCACACTGGAGAGGTGGATGACTGCCATCACGGGGAACAAGGACAATCCTCGTGGAGCCAGGAGGATCCCGCCACTCGACCAATCTTATGAGGCGGACAAGGTACGACCGCTTTCCTCCGATTGCTCCATCCATTCTGTTTTGTCGTAGATCAGTCGATTGACTTTTGTCTTGCTTGCTGTCTTTCAGGAAACCACCGAGTTGTACTCGATGCCCAACGGAGCGCAGGCACAGGCCGAAGAGGAGGAAGGAAGCGGAGGCGAAAGCCAAGAGGAGTGGGAGTCGGATGCCGATGAGGGTGATGAAGATGCAGGCTCTGATGAGGGCGCTTTCGGTCGATTGAATCCTGGTATGAGGCGAAAGCCAAGAGCAGCGCTTGCTCGGTCACCCAACGTTGTCATCAATCTCCCTGACGATGACGATGAAGCGCCATTGAGGCAGAGGAGGAGCAGGAAGGCGACTGTTGGCAAGGCTGCTCAGGTTGTGTCAGCACCTGGACCACAGATTCCAGAGGGGAGCAACGTTGCTCAGGCCACCGTGTCCTTTGTGGAGCCGTTGGCGGTTGCCCACCCTTCGTCGTCGAGTGCTGACCCGCCTTCTATCTTCTCCACCTACCACGTCCCAGAGGACCAAGCAAGCGCTGCCAAGGAAGCTATACGCCAGGCCGGGATTATGATGGAGCAGGTGAAGGCGATCCGAACCGCCAGCCAAGCAGCTTATGACGCGAGCTCAGCTCTCCAGAGCAATGTCCAGGTTAGTTAAACACCGACTGGAAATCTTGATATTTGTCATGCACCCACTGGGTGTGTCAATTCTACAGTGGACTGCTGGCAGTCGACTATAGTCGTTGTGTCTTGATATTTCTCACTTTACTTGTTTCACTCGAGCGTGGTCGAGTGGAACAATAAAACTAGTGGGGGCACGCTGAGTGCACCCACTGGGTGTAGTCCCCGAGACCGTGGCCGATTGCTGGCAATTGGCTATGGTCTGATTTTTTTTTGCTGACAGTTAACTGCTTTCGGTCAACTGGTCGACTCTGAGTCTAGCTGATAGAACTAGTGGGGGCGCGCTGAGTGCCCCCACTGGGTGTAGTCCCCGAGACTACGGTTGAATGTTTAGATTCAGCTGTAGTCTTAGAAATACTACGATTTTTCCTTTAGTCACTCGGAAGTGATTTGTCGTTGATGTCTGTTGACTGAACTTTCGCAGAAATCTTGTGACCTTGTTTCTCGTTATACCGAATTGGAGAACAAGCATATCCAGCTTGAACTTGACCAGAAGCTTGTCCAAGAGAACTTTACGAAGTCGAAGGAGGAGGCAAAAGTTATGTTTGGTGAGAATCTTGACGACTGTCCTTGCTTCTTGCCTGTCTCCGAGTCCGATATTATTGTGTTTTTGCAGAAAAACTGAGGGATGCCCTGAAGAAGAAGGACCTTGACCTCGCCGAGGCGCAGAAAGCGGCTTCGGACAAGACAAAACTTGAAGAAGAGAAGTTGGCTTCCGTTAACAAACCTGAAGAGGAAAACACCAATCTGAAAGCTGCTCTCGATGTGGCCAACCAAGAAGTCACTCGACTGAAGAATGCCAATATGGTCCTGAGTGACAAAGCTGGCGAACTGGCAGGAAAGAAGAATGACTTGGAGGTTTATCTGGGAAGACTCGCCAAGAAGCTATTCCTCATGCTCGAAGGTAACTCCTTATCTCCGATTGGTAATTACTGACTTGCTGTAAGGGTGTTAGCTTATCCTTGAATCGTGTCCACAGAATTCTGCCAAAACTTTGAAGAGGAGACTAGTCGAGTGGAGACTAGCTTGGATCCCATCAATTCTCCGGTGAAGGATGAAACCTCCATGAACGTGCTCCGCCTCGAGTCTCGCGTTGCTGCAGTGGTCGATTACCTTGCAAGACTGAAGGCCGCAACGTCGCGCATCGACACATCGCTCTGGCCAGAAGAAACGCTTCAGAACGACCTTGAGTCGCTGATGACTCGACTATACGAAGTTCCGAGTCGAGTGCAAGAATGGAAGAAGTCTTCTGCCAGGTGCGGTGCTGACGTCGCATTGTCTTTGGTCCGCGTCCACTGCAAGGAAGCGAGAGAATACAAGCTGGTGTCTCTCAAGGTGGCCAACACCAGGAAGTATGACTTCCGTTCTTTCATGGAGACCTTCATCGTGGCTGCCACTCGGATCGCCGATGGAATTGACCTGGACGAGTTCGTTGCGCCTTCTATCCCTCCGCAGGAGGGGTAAAAAACTTCTATGCTCGATGATTTGAATTTGCCTCGGAATGCCGAGTGAATTTTGTAACTGCCAAACTTTAACAGGCTTGATGCCTGAGCCCTTCTGGGTCCGTAGGACGTTATCCAAACTTGATTTGCCGTTGAAATACGTTTGCTTCTTTCGGACAATCATCTTCTTTGGGTTGGGATATATACTAGCATCTGTAATGCTCTTTTGCAGGTAGGGGTGAAGCGCAAATTGCAGTCGACTTGCGCTCATCATATTTGGACGAGTGCTGGGTTGCAGCTAAGCCCCCGAGTGGGAGGTTTGCTCTCCACTGGTAGTTTTTTTAGAAACTTAGGCGAGCACTGGGCTGCAGCTAAGCCTCCGAGTGGGAGGTCTGCTCTCCACTCGGTAGGTTTTTTAGAAACTTAGGCGAGCACTGGGCTGCAGCTAAGCCCCCGAGTGGGAGGTCTGCTCTCCACTCGGTAGGTTTTTTAGAAACTTAGGCGAGCACTGGGATGCAGCTAAGCCCATGAGTGGGAGGTTTGCTCTCCACTCGGTAGGTTTTTAGAAACTTAGGAGAGCACTGGGCTGCAGCTAAGCCCCCGAGTGGGATGTT